>NC_041382.1:570424504-570473292 GCF_002162155.2 Triticum dicoccoides
TATATGCTAAGATCCACAACACTAAATACACACAATACAAAAATATACTTCATAAAGAATCTCACTGCCTAGTTTGATGTTCTAGATGTCAATATATTTTCTATAGATTTGGTCAAACTTAGACAAGTTTGACTAGAAACAAACCCATAACTTCAATTATTTGAGGGAGGTAGTATAATGCATGACTGGGAAAATGTAATCGTTGTTTTGGGTAATATATCGATTCGAATAATTATGAATGTATCTTGAAATTGATGTATAGTGTCAGTGTCACAGTGAAGCATTTGCCACTCGCAGGAATGGAGTATTCCATAGCCCGTGCCACAATGGTGGAAGGGACAACGAGTATCGGAAAGCGACAAGCCAGCAATGCAGTGATGTAGCCACGAAAGCACGACCTGGAAGCCGCAAACAAATTTACAAAAATGATGTAGACATGGAGCTCCTATTTGTTGCTTTAAGCGATGAATAATTATTATATGCTCAATAGCGCTCCCTCATGCATAATAGGGGGGAGGGTTGGTGATGTACGTTCTCTGGCAAACCAGTAAAAGGAAGTAATTGGGCTTTCTTTGTGCGTAAGCGTAAGCGTAAGAAAAACAGGGTCGGTGTAACGTCCTCGATGTGGCTATATCTCCCACGTGTCGAAGTACGACTTAGAGGCATAACCGCATTGAAAGCAGTGTCGCAAGTGAGGTAATCTTCACACAACCCATGTAATACAATAGGGGAAAAAGATACATAGTAGGCTTACAATCGCCACTTCACACAATTACATGAATAAAGCATTACATCATCCAAATACAATCAAGGTCCGACTATGGAACCAAAATAAAAGAAGACTACCCCAAATGCTACACAGAACCCCGATCGTCCCGACTGGGCTCCACTACTGATAAACTGGATCAAAACAACACAAAGGACAAGATCTTCATCGAGCTCCTCCTGAGCTTGATTGCGTCATCTGCACGGTTCAACGGCACCTGCAAGCTGGTTTTGGAAGTATCTGTGAGTCACGGGGACTCAACAATCTCACACCCTCGCGATCAAGACTATTTAAGCTTATAGGAAGGGTAAAAGGTATGAGGTGGAGCTGCAGCAAGCGACTAGCATGTATGGTGGCTAACATACCCAAATGAGAGCGAGAAGAGAAGGCAAAAGCACGGTCGAACAACTATGATCAAGAAGTGATCCTAGAACAACCTACGTCAAGCATTACTCCAATACCGTGTTCACTTCCCGGACTCCGCCGAAAAGAGACCATCACGGTTACACACATGGTTAATGTATTTTAATTAAGGTCAACTTCAGGTTTTCTATAACCGGACATTAACAAATTTCCATCTGCCCATAACCGCGGGCACGGCTTTCGAAAGTTCATAATCCTGCAGGGGTGTCCCAACTTAGCCCATCACAAGCTCTCACGGTCAACGAAGGATATTCCTTCTAGCGGGAAGACCTGACCAGACTCGGAATCCCGGTTACAAGACATCCTCGACAATGGTAAAACAAGTCCAGCAAGACCACCCGATGCACCGACATCCCGATAGGAGCTGCACATATCTCGTTCTCAGGGCAACACCGGATAAGCAATTCGTACAACTAAAACCAGCCCTCGAGTTTCCCCGAGGTGGCGCTACAAGGGGCTCTAGTTTGGACCAACACTTAGACAAGCATTGGCCTGGGGGTTTAAAATAAAGATGACCCTTGGGCTGGCCTAACCCAAGGGGAAAAAAGGCTAGGTGGCAAATGGTAAAACCAATGTTGGGCCTTGCTGGAGGAGTTTTATTCAAAGCGAATTGTCAAGGGGTTCCCATTATAACCCAACCGCGTAAGGAACGCAAAATCTGGGAACATAACACTGATATGAAGGAAACTAGGGCGGCAAGAGTGGAACAAAACACCAGGCATAAGGCCGAGCCTTCCATCCTTTACCAAGTATATAGATGCATTAATTAAATAAGAGATAATGTGATATCCCAACAAGTAAACATGTTCCAACAAGGAACAACATCTCCATGTTCCAACAAGGAACAAACTTCAATCTTCACCTGCAACTAACAACGCTATAAGAGGGGCTGAGCAAAGCAGTAACATAGCCAAACAATGGTTTGCTAGGACAAGGTGGGTTAGAGGCTTGGTTCAACAATATGGGAGGCATGATAAGAAAGTGGTAGGTATCGTAACATATGCATAGCAAAAGAGCGAGCAACTAGCAAGCAAAGATAGAAGTGATTTCGAGGGTATGGTCATCTTGCCTGAAATCTCGCAAGGAAGAAGAACGAGTCCATGAAGAAGACAAACGGACGTAGACGAACGGGTCCTCACAAACGCGACGATAACGGAACCAACCCGAATAAGCAACACCGTAAAGAAGCACACAACATAGTAAACAAACCACACACGAACATGGTATGATATGCGGGATGCGGTATGCGGTGCATATGCATGATTTGGAAAGGAATGATTGAACCTAGCCTCAACTTGAAAATCCAAGAGCACCATTGGAAAGGTGAGGTGATTTCGGTTGAGATCGATATAAACATCACCGGAATCGGATGCACGGTTTGGAAATGGCAAGCAAAACAAATATGACATCGGTCTGCGATAATCAGCAAGTAGCCATCTAAATGCATCAAGATAAATATGCTACAACACTCAAACATGGCAACAAAATACATGGCAGGGATCCACTCAAGAAGCTTGACAAAAAATGAATACTGAGCTACGGCTAATTCATCCATTAACAGGCTCAAACAAGCATGGCAAAAGTGCAAACGATAACATGTTTCAGACTTTGTGAAATTAACACAAGTCTGGAATTTATCATCAGGAAGCACACTTTAGAGCATGAAAACTATATGCTACAGGAACATAACATGGCAAGGCAAGGCATATCATGAAGCTACTCAAAGCACTTAACAAAAGTACCTTAGTGACCTTGAGCCAAAAGGGATCAGAAAATACAATTGCAAGCATGTGAACATGGCAAAAACATAAACAGATTCAGACTTAGTGAAAAACTGGAGCATGCAAAACAGTTAACGAGTAGGCATGTTTACAAGCTCGATGCACTCACTACAGAGCATGGCATGACAAACTAAGAATACACCCATCAAGAATACATGGCATAGAAGCTATACATGGCAAGAACAACAACATAGCATGCACAGATCAATAGCAACATCCTCGGTAAAATTGCTAACAAGTCAACGATCTGCCAGGAACATTGATATAGCAAAAGTAGAGCTCGATTGACTCAAGCTAGGGTGCTTCATAAATGCAAAGAAAGACATGGATGGATAGAGCACCACAATATTAACAAAACATCCTTATTGATCATCCTCAAAAGAGGCACGGATCACTAGTAAACAACATGAACATATGACATATCGACAAAAACAGAACAAGGACTTAGTGAAATTCTAAGTCCCTGAAATAAGCATTACCGATTACGCTACTTTGCAAGCTTGTGCTAGTCACCATGAATATCACAAAAATACATGGTAAGCACCACTGTAAATATGGCATGGCATATAAAAAAACACATATAGAGCTCAGGATCATAGCATGCACACATTAATCATGGCAAAAATGACAAAATGCCATTTGCTGAAACAGATCTGACAAATTACTCACATAGCCCTCTTCCAACAGCATTTCGGGAATCAAGATGAGCTCAAATGAAAATGATGCAATGAGATGAAATGATGTACTCGTCGAGACGAACATTTTGATATGCTACACGCACAAATCGGAGCTACATATGCAGAGTTATAGCATGATGAAATTTGCCAAAAATTAGGGTTTCGGGAGATAAAAAGTCAACCATCTTCTTCCAGATCCAGATCCGAATCTCGCCGGAATCACTGTAGCAGTTCGCCGGAGTTTGTTGTCGTCGCCGGAGAAGGAGAACGAGGAGGAAAACAGAGGAGGGCCGGATCCGGTAGCCGGAGAGGGCGCCGGCGACGAGGAGGTTGCAGGCGGCCGTGGCGAGGCCGGGCGGCGCCGGAGTAGCACGGTCGGGGCGGCGGATGGCCGCGCCGCGATGGTGCCCGGGGCGGCGAAGGGGCTCAGCCGCGAGCGGGAGGCGGCGCAGGCACGGGAGCCGGGCGGCGGTGGTTGCGGGCTCCTCCGCGGGAGGCGGTGGCGGCGGGCCGCGGCTCCGGCGGGCGGCTGCCGACGGCGGCGAGCACGAAGGGACGCGACGGCGAGGCGCCCCGGCGAGCAGGCGGCGCAAGTCCGGAGAGGAGGCGGCACAAATCCGGCGAGGAGGAGGCGGGCCGAAACGGGCGGACGACGGCGGCGGTGTGGGATCGCGCGGGCCCGATCTGGGTCCCGCGGGCCGGCGGCGGGGCTGAGGAGAGAGAGGGCGGCGGCGGACAGATGGCGGCCTCCGATTGGATGCAGGCGGCGGCGGACATGTCCGTCGGTGGAAAATTTGTCCGGCGGCGCGTAGAGGAGAGATCTAGGGTTTGTACCGCGGAATTTTCGGGGAAGGCCACATATTTATAGGTAGAGGGAGTTAGGAGAGTCCAAATGAGGTGCGGTTTTCGGCCACACGATCGTGTTCAAACAACCGAGATGATGGAGGAGGTTTAGGTGGGTTTTGGGCCAAATTGGAAAGGTGTTGGGCTGCAACACAAACGAGGCCTTCTCGGTCTCCCGATTAACCGTTGGAGTATCAAACGAAGTCCAAATGGTACGAAACTTGACATGCAGTCTACCGGTAGTAAACCAAGGCCGCATGACAAGTCTCGGTTCAATCCGGAAATGTTTAACCCCCGCACACGAAAAGAGTAGAAAGGGACACCGGGTGACATAGGAGCGCCGGATTGCAAAACGAACAACGGGGAAAATGCTCGGATGCATGAGACGAACATGTATGCAAATGAAATGCAGAAGATGACATGATATGCAAAGCATGACATGCAAGCAATGACAAGGCAACAACAGCGAATAACTGGAGGACACCTGGCACATCGGTCTCGGGGCGTTACAACACTCCACCACTACGAGAGGATCTCGTCCCGAGATCTAGAATGGCACCGGAGGGAAAAACAGAAGAGAAAGAGAAGAGGTAAAACTAAGTTGCTCCTTTGACAAATGAGTGAAACCAAAGAACCTTGCGAAGTTGAACAAACTGAAAGAAAGAATGCAACGAGAATGAGCGAAGTTGAAAGCACTCCGTTGGGAAAAAACAAGGAAGAACAAATTTGGGGAGCACTCTGATTGAAAAGAGATGAAAAACTTGATAAGATGAGAAGATATATGAATGAAAACACGACACTCATGTTAAATGGATAAACATGAAAAGTACAAGGTCCTGACAAGAACAAGAGAAGGGTTGAAGAGAGCAACATCACAATGCCTCCGGAACAAAAGAAAGAATGTAATGGAATGAACGAAGGGAAACAAGATCTTGAGGGAGCACGCTTACAACAAATGCTAGAATGGAGTTGTAGGAAAATCAACAACGAAAAGAATAAGCTTGATATGGTCTTATGGAATACATCTCAAAATATGAGGTGACAACCTGCCACTCACGGGAAAAAGAATTGGATTGGTATGAACAAGGAGACGAGAAAGCTTATTTCACCGGAAGGATGAAAGAAGAACTTGGGTCCTATATGAGCACCATAAATAGCAACAATCCTTAGGGACAGTTTTAGGTGAAATATAGCCCAAGATAATTCCAACAAAGGGATTGTTGGATTTAAAATACCTCATTCTTAACAACATGTGGAACATGAAACATGAACTCAAATTATCAAGAATGACATAATATCACCTCCAACGATAAGGAAAAAAAATTGCACTCCGGATAGCAAGATGAATAATGCGTGAGCTCCTTAGAAAAGAGTCTCAATGAACACTTCGAGAATGAATTAAATCCTTGATGAACCATCATGTAGAACCTCCATGAAGAACTCCGGTAAAAAAGAATTATGAAAATAAAGAGAAGTTGGAAACACAAGGTGAAACCTTGTAATGATTTAGATGGAACTCCGTGATAATTAGAGCTTGGAACTCCGGGAAAGAAAGATGAAACAATTTAAATCGGAATTTGATGAGCCTCTGGAATAAAGAATAAGAATTACATTATGCTTATCCTTCACCAATTTACATTTATGACAATCAACGGATTTTGGCATACTACTTATTCTCGTAGAAAGGATTAAGATAGATATAGCACAAACTTCGGAAGATCTTCAACGAACCACCGTAAGAATTGAAACAATGAATAAATTGATATGATAAATGAAGGAAGAAGAATCTTGAGCGAACCACCGTAAGAATTAAAAATGAACAAAGAAAAGATAAGGAAGACACCGGGAAGAATTTAGCAAATAAATGAAGATGCTTGAGATAATTTAGATACATGAGAACGAAGGGATCACGAACTGATTAGAGATCACTTGATGCACCGGTAAGATTGGAAAATGACAACTGAAAGCTGAGAATGAATACACCTGAATTGATGGACTCCGGATAATCAAACTGAGAAGACTCTTGAATTGCTCCGAATAGGTGAAAAGAATTCTCACAATCAAACAATTATGAGAGGATGGCCTCGAACTAGAACCACGAATCTCTGAGAGAACGGATAAGATATGGAGGTAAAACTCTTCTTCGGTCTTCAAATGTTGAGAGTGACGACGAGAAACACCACCGTGAATTGTTGAGATACTCCGAGAGAATAAAAAATGAAGAGATTGAGCCAACGATGAAAAGAATGTGGACGATCTTGGAGAAAAACATAAGACTTATGATAATTCATTCTTACGTCAAACTTGGAAAAGAATTTGAGAGTAACACCGGGAAAATAAGAAGAGTCTGGTAAGATCCTCGGAAAAGACTTGTGGGTTAGGGCCCACTCAAAGGATACACCGTTGAACGATTTGAAGGAGAGATTGCACCGGTTGAATTAAATGGCTTGAATACGATAGGACCTCGAAAGATCTTCAACGAATGCAGAGTGGAAAACATGAATCTTCGAGATATCTTGAGCACTCCGGAACAATTGAATAGCGAGAAATGACTGAATATAAGGTGCACCGGCATGAGAAGGCATTTGAAATAAGGAAAAGAATATGATCAAACACCGAAAGCTTGGATTGAATCCACCGGAGAAGATAAAAGAACAAGGAATGATAAACTTGAGGCTCCGTTAGAATCTTCATGAGCATCACCGATGAGGGAGTACTGGATTAGGGGGTGTTCGGGTAGCCGGACTATACCTTCAGCCGGACTCCTGGACTATGAAGATACAAGATTGAAGACTTCGTCCCGTGTCCGGATGGGACTTTCCTTGGCGTGGAAGGCAAGCTTGGCGATGCGGATATTCAAGATCTCCTACCATTGTAACCGACTCTATGTAACCCTAACCCTATCCGGTGTCTATATAAACCGGAGGGTTGTAGTCCGTAGCCAATCAACTCCATACACAACAATCATACCATAGGCTAGCTTCTAGGGTTTAGCCTCCTTGATCTCGTGGTAGATCTACTCTTGTACTACCCATATCATCAATATTAATCAAGCAGGACGTAGGGTTTTACCTCCATCAAGAGGGCCCGAACCTGGGTAAAACATCGTGTTCCCTGCCTCCTGTTACCATCCGGCCTAGACGCATAGTTCGGGACCCACTACCCGAGATCCGCCGGTTTTGACACCGACATTGGTGCTTTCATTGAGAGTTCCTCTGTGCCGTCACAATCAGGAAGGATGCCTCCTCCCGTCTTTAAAGACGGCGCCGTTGCTAAGGGAGCCTTGGCTGTCGGCCAAACCCTCCGGCTAGGTGGTTTCCTCATGACCGCCTGTTCGGCTGTTGCGCCGACGGTGACCTCTCGGGTCATCAAAAGCAACCTAACATCAGCTCGGAGCTCGTCGAGCAGCTAGATCCAATGGAGCTCTCTTCCGTAAATGAGCTCTTGGATCGCATCGCCGCCCTGGGGGTCGCTACGGATTACGACCAGGTTGGGCTTAAACCCGATCTAAGAGAAATTAACTCTTCCCAAGTCACCCACCACGTTGCCGTGGTAGAGGCGCAGTGCGGCGGCCCTTCATTTATTTTAAGGACTAGCTACGTCCGAATTCCCGACCCCTCCAAGCCGGATACCCGCGGAGAGGAGGATGTAACTCAAGACCTGAGCTTAGGATCAGGCAACGGGCTAGATTCGTTGGACAACATCCAAGAATCCGAACTTCAGAGTTCGGTAACTCTTCGGCCTCTGAATCTTGGATTGGGTAAGGTTTCAGATTCAACGACACCCGCCCACCCGAACATAAGCGATCTCTCCCAAATCAGGCAGAGGCCCGAGGAAACAGTACATCATTACTGGGCCAGATTCCTCCTGGTTATGAACAGGATAAAGGATTGCCGCGAGGGAGACGCAATCTCAATTTTCTGCAGTAATTGCACGGACGAGGGAATCCTTAACGCCGTAAGTCATCGTGATATTACACGCTTCGCTGACTTGGCTTCCATAGTACAAAAATACTGTGCAATGGAAAGCGCCTGGAAAACCGAAATAAAATTTTGGGATAATCCGGCCTTGAATAGTAATCTCGTCCGAACTAAGAGGGTGCATCATCATAGGACACCCGAGATAAACACCAAAAAGCCAAAACCCTCTACAGGGAATGGAACCGTACTGGAAAGGTGGCTTGATGGACCCTGTAAGATTCACAGTACAGAGGACGCCACACCAACTCACAGCCTTAGAGCATGTTGGATACTCCGGCAGGTGGCCAAAATTGGAGAGGACCTCTTAATTCTGGAGGCCGCAGAAAGCCAGCCCGAAGACACCAGTACCATTCTCACAGCCTTCGAGACTTTCGCATCAAACAATATGCGAAAAAGAACACTCCTCAGCCTCGCCGAAGTCTATCAAGTTGCAACAATAAATCCATGGAGCGACACTGCTATTACCTTCAACGCAAGTGATGAACCTAGATTCCGAACAGCCCGAGCACCAGCCGCATTGGTCCTCAGTCCCATAGTGGACGGCTTTCGCCTCACCAAGGTGCTCATGCATAGAGGCAGCGGACTGAACCTCATTTATGAGGAAACCCTTCAAAAATGGAAATAGACTGGAACCGCATCGAGCGAAGCAGCACAACCTTTAGAGGAATAATCCCCAGTCGGGAAGCGCGCTGCACAGGAAAAATCACACTAGATGTGGTGTTCGGCACGCCGGATAATTATAGGTCCGAAGAAGTCACGTTTCAGGTGGCCCCGTTTAAGAGCGGATATCACGCTTTACTAGGGCGGGAAGCATTCACAATCTTCCAAGCAATACCCCTTTACGGGTACATGAAGCTTAAGATGCCCGGGCCGAATGGAATTATCACTCTAGCTAGTGATCCGGACATAGCGCTCCGCGCCGAAAACAAGACAGCCGCATTAGCCCTTGAGGCGCTATCCGAAGCCTTAGTGGCCGAGGAACTGACTGCGCTGCGCTCCACGGTTAACAGGGATGATGTGATACTCGATAAGAGATCCAAATCCACATCCTTCAAGCCAGCCGACGAAATAGTCAAATTCCAGATCCATTCAACGGACCCCAATAAAACAGCTTCAATCGGGGCACGACTGAACCCTGATGCAGATGCCGCACTACGAGAGTTCCTACGAGAGAACTGGGACATCTTTGCCTGGCACCCTTCAGACATGCCATGGATCCCACGCAGGCTGGCCGAACATAGCTTAAATATCCTAAAAGGATTTAAACCTGTCAAACAAAACCTTCGGCGTTTTTCCGAACCCAAGAGACAGGCTATGGGAGAGGAGCTAGCCAAGCTACTGGAGGCCGGATTCATCAGAGACATAAAACATCCGGACTGGCTAGCAAACCTGGTGATGGTACCAAAGAAGGACGAATCCTGGTGCCTATGTGTCGACTTTAAAGACCTTAACAAGGCTTGCCAAAGGATCCCTTCCCCCTCCCCCGCATCGATCAAATTATCGATGCCACCGCAGGACACGATTTGTTGTGTTTCCTCGACGCATACTCTGGTTACCATCAAATCAAGATGGCAGAATCAGACCAAGCCGCAACAGCATTCATCACACCATACGGTCCATTCTGCTTCAACACAATGCCCTTAGGGCTAAAAAACATCGGCGCAACATACCAGCGCATGATCCAGACATGTCTGGCAAACCAGATCGGCAAAGCAATGGAGGCGTATGTGGATGATGTGGTCGTCAAATCAAGACATGTTGAATCCCTAGTAAACGACTTAAGGCTTACATTCGATAACCTCCGACAATATGACATCAAGCTCAACCCAGAAAAATGCATCTTCGGCGTTCCAGCCGGAAAGCTCTTGGGCTTCATTGTATCCGGTAGAGAAATTGAAGCAAACCCAGCCAAGATCCGAGCTTTGTCACAATTGGATGTCCCAAAGGACCTTAAACAAATACAAAAATTAACCGGGTGCGTGGCGGCTTTAAGCCGCTTCATCTCCCGCTTGGGAGAAAAGGCACTACCCCTTTATCGCCTCCTTCGGCGCACTGAACACTTCGAGTGGACGGATGCCACCACGGCCGGACTTGATGAAATAAAAGCCATATTGGCAACAAACCCAGTCCTGGCTGCGCCAATCACCGGCGAACCAATGTTATTGTACATTGCAGCAACACACCAAGTTGTCAGCGCAGTGCTCGTTGTCGAGCGAGAAATGGACGGACACAAATTCCCCCTTCAAAGGTCGGTCTACTACGTGTCCACTGTCCTCACTCCATGCAAATCACGGTACCCGCATTATCAAAAGATTGCATACGCGGTATTCATGGCATCCCGGAAGCTACGACACTACTTTCAAGAGCGTTCCATAACAGTAGCCTCGGAAGTACCACTCAACGATATTATCAACAACCGCGACGCAACGGGCCGGATTGCAAAATGGGCCATCGAGCTTCTCCCGTTCGATATAACCTATAAGCCACGGCGAGCTATTAAATCACAAGTTTTGGCCGACTTCGTCGCAGAATGGACGGAGGCCGAGCTCCCTAAAGAGTACGACACATATTCAAACTGGATTATGCATTTCGACGGCTCCAAAATGTTGGCCGGACTGGGGGCTAGCGTCGTCCTGACGTCCCCCATAGGAGACACAGTCCAATATGTGCTCTAGATCATGTACATGGATTCCAACAATGCAGCCGAATATGAGGCCCTCCTACATGGTCTCCGGATAGCAGTATCCATGGGTATCCAGCGCCTAGAGGTACGCGGGGATTCAAACCTCGCAATATCCCAAATAAATGGAGACTTCGACACCAAGGACCCAAAAATGGCAGCTTACCGCAATGCCGTCCTAAAAATGTCAGCTCGGTTCGAAGGGCTGGAGTTTCACCATATAGCCCGAGAAAACAATCAAGCAGCGGACGTCCTGGCACGCATCGGAGCAAAACGCGATGCCGTCCCCCCAACATCTTTTTGGAAAGATTGTTCAAGCCATCCGTAGCATGGGAGGGGGAACCCGCAAATAACAGCCCGGACCCAGCCACACCACTCGACGCCGAACAATCTGACACAATTGGAGGCTCTGCCAATGAAATTACACCTTCAGCCCACGTAATAATGGCAGTCATCGCCCCGTGGACAGAACCATTACTAGCCTACCTTACTAGGCAGGAACTCCCGAAGGACCAAAACGAGGCCCACTGCATAGTGCGGCGATCTAAAGCCTATAGAGTCCATGAGGGAGAGCTTTATAAGAAAAGCACTACCGGAGTCCTTCAAAGGTGCATCTCCGAAGAGGAAGGACGGAACCTTCTAGCTGAAATTCATGCCGGACTCGATGGTCACCAAGCCGCTGCTCGGTCCCTTGTTAGGAAGGCTTTCCGTACAGGCTTTTATTGGCCGACGGCCCGGGCAGACGCTCAAGACCTAGTCCAATGATGCACTGGTTGCCAACTTTTTGCCAACCAAAGCCATATGCCACCCACCGCAATCCAAACTATACCCATCACCTGGCCTTTTGCGGTCTGGGGGCTTGACATGGTCGGACCCCTTAAAGGTGGGACCGATAGGAAAAAATACTTACTGGTCATGGTGGATAAATTCACCAAATGGATAGAAGCCAAGCCTGTTAAAACGGCCGAATCTGGACCTGTGATAGACTTCATATCCGGGGTTGTACACCGTTATGGCGTTCCCCACAGCATCATAACCGATAACGGTACAAACTTTACCGCCGATGAGGTAAAACTCTAGTGCAAAAACATGGGCATCAAACTCGATTATGCTTCTGTCTATCACCCACAAACCAACGGCCAGGTCGAACGCGCAAATGGTCTTATCATGAGCGGCATTAAACCTAGACTGGTGCGGTCCCTCAAGGAATCTAACACGCACTGGGTAGAGGAGCTCAACTCCGTGCTATGGGGGCTGCGGACCACGCCAAATCGCACCACCGGATACACACCATTTTTTATGGTATACGGCGCAGAGGCAGTTCTGCCCTGCGACATAATTCATGACTCACCTAGAGTGCGCATGTACGAAGAAAGAGAAACCGAGCTTGATCGGCAGGACAACTTGGACGCCCTGGAGGAGGAGCGTGACGTGGCAAAAGCCCGTTCCGCATTTTATCAACAGCAGGCCCGAAAATATCAAAGCAGAGAAGTACGGGCCAAAAATTACAATGTTGGCGAACTAGTTCTACGCCTGCCAGATAAGAAAAAGGACAAACTCAAGCCCAAGTGGGAAGGTCCATTCATAATCGACCAAGTCCTGACTGGCGGGGCGTACCGCCTGCGAGATGCGTCGGATAACCGACTCGAGCCAAACCCGTGGAACGCCAGCCGTCTCCGAAGATTCTATGCCTAGCGCCGGACTCTGTGTTCGTCTCCTTCCTCTGTCCATTTTTTGCAATTTTCTGTCTTACATTTCTCTCCTTCCCCTCTTTTCTTTTATAGCCCTTAAAGGCTCATCTAGTGACGCGCCACTCGCGCTCATTAAACCTGGGGGCTTATTTAACAGAAGCTTATTTATACGGGCTTCACGCCCAACACATGCGTCAAACTTCCGCATGTACCTTTTTCTTCACCATTATATGCATCGATATGACTTAAGTTTTGGCCAAGCTGGGTTGCCTGGCTCCTGTGCTTACCCCTATGTTCCCGATTGTTCGGCTAGGCGGTAAAGGGAGCACCTCTGCGATTGTTACTGCCGGGTCAGCCGGATGTGTACCTCAGACTGGGTGAAGCCGAAAGCTAGCGTTCTTAAGGGAATATTCGGTCGGTGAGATAAAAGATGATCTTTTTACTCATTTTATGCGCCCCTAGATGCTTTTTTCTGCGTCTTTTTATGCAGTCCGGACATGCACTTTAGGGCATGCCTCCCAGCGAAAGGAACCCCTAACGGAACTATTCTCTCTGGAAGATGTTTCTTACTAACCTTGTAATATAACATAACTAGTTGGGCACTTGTCTGATAAAGCACTAATGACCCCTACGCCTGGTCTCCTTGCATACCACGGTTCTTATATAACCGCTATGGTATTCGGACACTCTCCGGACCGTCAGGTCCCGAGGTTGAAGCAAAAAGGTCGGCAACGGCAAACGATCTACAATCCGGCTAGAAGGCATTACACATGTCAATTCAAAATTACATAGTCATTCTGACTGATTGTATTCCTCTTCTATACCATCTAACAGGCTGTCTAATTTACAGTCCTGCTGGGAATACTTCGCGGCCAACTCTACTTGGCCGTATACTAAGCTCACATGGATCTCCTTCCCGTCAGGCCCCACTGGTCCGACCTCGGCCATGTGGTTTGGGTCAGACTTCGTAAAACGGGTCTTCACCATGGCCCAGGCTTCCCTAGCGCCTTGTCGGCAGGCCGATATCTTCCACAACCGGAAGCGCCACCGAGCTCCCTTCAGCTTCTCCGCAAGCTCTCCAAGGCCCTCGGGCATGGAGTGGGCAGGCCATAAGGCTTGGGCAACACCTCGCATCGCCTGCCGAATTCACTCGTGCAGTTGCATGAGTTCGGGAAGAAGGTCACCCGTAGAACTGGGCATCTCCTCTGCAAGATGACCTGTGAGCATACCTACAGACATTACTCTGTTAGTCGACTTCCTCGCCGAACTCTTTTTTCAAAGTTCGTTCAAGCACTTACTAAATATGCCGCATCCAAGTCGCTGATTCTCCTTCGTGGAGTCCGAAAGCTGGCCACGAACATCTTTAAGTTCGACGTCCAGCCTGGTGTTGGCATCCTGAAGATCATTCTTCTCTCGCCTCACCTTTGTCAACGTACTCTCACCGGCCTTTAGCCGGCGTAAGAGTTGTTGCTTTTCCGGATCGAGTCCGGCGCCATCTGCAACATGATTTTTCAGATTTGCACCCACACCGCACAATACTAATCTTTCGAAGTGTATCTTACCCGAGGGGGTCTCTTTGGGCTCCCCCGCTGCGGCTAGTGCGGCCTCTAGTTGGGCCTTGCACTTTTCCAGCTCCTGGGACAGTACAGTATTCTTCTCTGTAAGAACCTGCATATTAAATGATCCTTAAATCAGTTGCTCTAACTGTTTCAAGTCTCGGGGGCTACTGGTATATATATATTTGACCAAAATTTTCTTACCCGTATGTCTTTTACATACTACTCCGTGGCTCTGGCTAAACCATTTTGAGTGGCACGGAGGTACGCATCTCCCGAATTAAAGGCATCTAAAGCCTCTTGGGAGAAACAAGCGTCGCGTAGAACTGTCCGGCGATGCCTGTGGTTCATGGCACTCTCCACTTCAGAATTTGTGGCAGACAGCCTGTCCGCATCCTCTGTCGGAGGAGCGTCCGGTGCGCGCCTTGTGCTCGCCTCCGCTTCCTGGCCAGACGCTGGAGCCTGGCTGGTAGAGGCGCGATTGGCAACCTCTCCGGATGTAGTCCGGCGAGGTCTCTTCGTTCTGAAGATAGCATGAACGTTAATATGCCCTGACAGAATAACACTAGGGAGACAGAGGGTGCGCTATACCTTTGCGCCGGCATCTCAGTCCGGACTACATTCCTTTTTGCCCCACGGGGCCCTGCGGCCCCTCGTTGGCTAGCCGCCGCAGGTTCGGCCTCCTGCCTCGGAAATCTCCCCTGCAAAACACGGTTGTCGTCAGAAACACCAGAATACGTGAGAGTGGAATCTCTCTCAAGGGAATGAGACTCCGGTTTCTGTCACTTGGGAGGCCGGGATTAACCCTGGGTAATCACCCGTGATGGCTACCAAGGTATTGTCCTTGCTTAGCTGATGGAACACCCCGTCGATAAGCTCCACCAATATGTCTGGATCCTCTTTGGAGTCCGGATCGAGGGACCGTTCTGGGTCCTCGGGTTGTGGAGGGCGGCTGTTTATATCCTTTACCACCTGTCGCAGTTCCTGCATTGAAGTCGTTAGACTACATATCTAACCGTGGGAGTATAAAACAAACGGGCAAGCGCAGTTGTTCACTTACCCAACTTGGAGGATCATACATAGTAAATCTGGCCTGTGGGTTGATGCGGAGGAATTCCTCCTTTTCTCCCTTGTACAAAGAGGATAAGATCTTTACTAGAGCGGCAGCTGAGGCCGGCCCCTTACGATCGTAACGGGTGGCGTCATCCTCCCCGTTGAAATCCCACATGGGGTGGCCTCTATATTGAAGTGGCTGCACCCCCGCATAATGCATGCGGCCATGACTCCGATCATGGTTAGTCCGGAATGAGCCAACAGTCTTATCCGGCCCATCAGGTAAATGACGTCTCTGTCGCTTTCTCTCTGAGAGCTCCGCGGACGCCAGCTCAAGTGTTTCTTCAATGAAGCACTGTTGAACTCAGGGAGACCGACCCGGATAGGGTCCGGCAGCGGGACGTCATCTATGTAAAACCATTCTGAAGGCCAGTCCTCGGACGCCTTCTTTGTGGTTCCGGATAGGTATTCGGTCCCGGCAATGCGCCATACTTTGGCTCCGCCCACTTGGTATATAGACCCCTTTTGCGAACGGGGCACCAGGCAGAATAACCTCTTCCATAGCGCGAAATGAGCCTCAACGCCTAAAAATAGCTCGCAAAGGGCGACGAAACCCGCAATATGCAATACGGACGCGGGCGTGAGATTGTGCAGCTGGAGGCCGTAGAACTCCAGAAGCCCACGGAGAAATGGATGAATTGGAAATCCCAGTCCCCTTATTAGATAAGGGACGAGGCACACCCGCTCTCCTTTAGAAGGATTGGGGGTGCTCTCCGCTTGTTTTCCACCATTGTAGGTGGCGAGACCGGCTCGGACCGGGACCATGTATGCCTGAGGGAGAAATCCCTTGGCCTGAAGCGGCACTAACTCGCTATGCGGGATGGTGCAACTCTCCCAGACCCCGGGTTTGGGACCGGAGGGCGAGGGGAGGAGCCGCGACGGCTGGTCATGTTGGAATGGACCTTTGCTGGAAGCGCTCTGATGATAACTCACGGAAAGGAGAAGATGTGGTTTGGACCTAAATCCCCATCCCGTTAAATAGGCGGCTCGTTTATACGGCTAGGGGTGTGGATGTAAAAATGCCCCAGCTTTTCGCATTCGTTTGACACGTGGAAGACGGCCATTATTGGGCATGGAAGCCGAGGAGCACTACATTACAAAAATCGGACATCATTCCTGCAGGTACACAAGATTTGGAGAAGAACCCGCCTTGCAATGCCAAACAATCTGCGCGTCGGACTCGTCGTCATTGAAGCCTGGTTTGGGGGCTACTGAGGGAGTACTGGATTAGGGGGTGTTCGGGTAGCCGGACTATACCTTCAGCCGGACTCCTGGACTATGAAGATACAAGATTGAAGACTTCGTCCCGTGTCCGGATGGGACTTTCCTTGGCGTGGAAGGCAAGCTTGGCGATGCGGATATTCAAGATCTCCTACCATTGTAACCGACTCTATGTAACCCTAACCCTATCCGGTGTCTATATAAACCGGAGGGTTGTAGTCCGTAGGCAATCAACTCCATACACAACAATCATACCATAGGCTAGCTTCTAGGGTTTAGCCTCCTTGATCTCGTGGTAGATCTACTCTTGTACTACCCATATCATCAATATTAATCAAGCAGGACGTAGGGTTTTACCTCCATCAAGAGGGCCCGAACCTGGGTAAAACATCGTGTTCCCTGCCTCCTGTTACCATCCGGCCTAGACACACAGTTCGGGACCCACTACCCGAGATCTGCCGGTTTTGACACCGACAACCGGGTAAGAACATTGACGGAAAAGGAATGGAGAGACTTCACAAGAATAAAATGGATACCTGATGAAGAAATCTGGGTCCTCGAAGAAACAAAGGGAGGGAGGGTGGGAAAACAAAGGCAACTTGAAGACGGATGAAGCAAACACTGTTGAGAAGAACTGATAATTGATCTTGTGAATGTTGACAAGATTGGATCCACTTGAAGAGACACACACCGGTTGAAAAGGATTGGCATGACAATCTTGATTATCATGAAGGATTAGTATTCACATAGAACTATGAGAACACCGTTTAGGAAAGGTATGGAATCAACATTTGACATTGAAGCAACTCGAATACCACAACTGAAAACAAAACAAGGATTGGCTTGCAGAATAAGCCGGAACAAACATATGATAGAGATTTCGTCCAAAGTTTTCGTGGTGGGGCCTACACGGGCTCGATCGTACAACACCATCACGTACAAGGCAGTGCACATGACATACGAAGCGTCCCCGAGTCGTCATAGCCAAGGACTCTTTAAGACACAACGAGACCACTGTAAAACCAACCGTGGATAGGCGGACCACTAGACGTCGAACCCCAATTTCATATCATACATCTGTCAGAAAGATATCCTAAGAGCTACTTGAATTCCCACTTACAAACTCCCGAAATTTTCCGGTTATGCAATCAGGTGTTGGGGATACAGGGGAAGCATAATATCTCAGTCAAAACTAGCAAATCCTACATCCAGCTGTATCCATCCTTCAACACATAACCAAGAAACCTTCGGAAATCGTCTACCTCAACCTTCGAAAAGCATCCGTTATACGAGTTATGGCAATACTCCCGAACTCCCGCCCCAGTACTGGGTGGCGTCGAGGTTATCTCACCAACAACTGCATAAAAGAGATTTTCGATGTCGGGGAAACTAATCTCAGGTATTCCAGAACTGCAATGATAAAATTGTGACGACAACACCTCGGAGCTCAACTCCCCGAGACACTGCCACAACCCCTAAATGACAGGAGGCACCAAGAACAATGTTCTCGTCACAAAACCATCGGAACGATTCCAAGATACCCGCGTGATCCTAAATTTTTTTTAGTGAAATTTGAGAAGAGAAGAGTCAAAACTCTATGTCAGGATGCCTCACCAGAGCGACGAAGGGACTGAGGAGTAAAAAGAATTCCTAACTCTCCGATATATATAATCCTAGTGAACCGTGCATAACCAGATGAGATTGCTGAGTCCCCGTGACTCAGAGATACTTCCAAAACCAGCTTGCAGGTGCCGTTGAACCGTGCAGATGACGCAATCAAGCTCAGGAGGAGCTCGATGAAGATCTTGTCCTTTGTGTTGTTTTGATCCAGTTGATCAGTAGTGGAGCCCAGTCGGGACGATCGGGGTTCTGTGTAGCATTTGGGGTAGTCTTCTTTTATTTTGGTTCCGTAGTCGGACCTTGATTGTATTTGGATGATGTAATGCTTTATTCATGTAATTGTGTGAAGTGGCGATTGTAAGCCTACTATGTATCTTTTTCCCCTATTGTATTACATGGGTTGTGTGAAGATTACCTCACTTGCGACATTGCTTTCAATGCGGTTATGCCTCTAAGTCGTGCTTTGACACGTGGGAGATATAGCCGCATCGAGGGCATTACAGTCGGTACCGTACATCCATAGAAAAAACACTTATGGTTTTCAGCTAGGTTTGTTTTCATGAAAGTATTATATTTAATATAAGTACTATTCCTAATATATTAAATATTATGTAATAAAATCATTATATTAAAAGAATCCATCCTAGATTAAAAAAATATTCACATTTTTTTTAAAAGTGTTGCAAATTACGTATATTCTCAAACTAAAAGAATATTCACAAATTTCATAACATTGACACTAATTAAAAAATGTTCACCATTTTAAAATATTCACGACATTTAAAAGATTCTTGAATTGGGAATATTCAAAAATCTAAAAATTTCATGGACTTTAAACAATATTCATAAATTTAAATACACAAAAAAGGTGAAAGAAAATAGGAAACTGTAGAAAAAATGGACATGACCACTAAAAACCATGAAAAGGATGCAGAGAATGAAAGAAAAAACTTCGTGGAAAATGTGAATAGAAAGAAAATCAGAAAGTAGGTACAGAAAACAGAAAAAAATGGTTGTGAGCCTCCTACCTAGGCCGGCCCAGTACACATAAGGATGTGCATTAAATACCAAATGCTCACTATTCTTCACAATCAACGAAGAATAGGAGATTGTTCGCAAAAAACAAAGAATAGGAGATTCCAACGCATTGCAGATTTGAATGCTTACAGGAACAACGATTTGCTGGCTAATATAATTTTCTCCACTACCAAGTGGGCTCTTCACCAAAAAAGTTGTGCTGAGACTTGTTTCTGTTCGTGAGCACCCAACGGGCCGGGTGTTGCTAGGTCTCGCTTACTGCGAGACAAACGCTAGCATCGCCTATAGCGAGCTCTCGCATGAGTCAGGTCCAGCAATGCTTTGTCTTTTATGAGGAACCAAACCCTGCGAGATGCTACTACGTCTCGCTTATAGCGAGGCCTAGCGTACGCTAATGTCAAACAACCAAAGAAAGAACTACTTCTAGGTGTTAAACAACCAAAAAGACAAAGCTTCCAACAACATAAAAAGCAACAATGAAACTAATTGATACTTTTGTTATATTGGCATGGTGGCTCATCAATAGTTCAAACTACATTTGGGTGGGACAATCCAACCTTTCGTATCCAGCATGAGAACCCAATGTTGAAGCCAAACAATTCGTTTATCTAATTCATGTTTGCTCTATGTTCAAGGGAGTCACAACTCACCGCAGAAAAATGTAGTCACTAGTGAAGGTTGGCTATTTCGCGAAAAAATATTTCATCCCAAAATGCCAAAGATGACAGAAGATTCAGAAAGAATTAAAAAACTAGAGGGAAGGCTTTCAATGGCTAACAAAGTTAATTAATACTTTTTCATTGACATGGTGGATAATCGGTAGTTGATACTACTTTGAGTGGAATAGCCCAATGTTTATCTATCTCCATCCTCAGGTGGGTTTACAAGCCGACTAACCTACCATTTATCTATCTCGGGTGGGTGTACAAGCCGACTAGTCTAACATTTTCCTATCCTTAGGTGGTATGTGACCCTTTTGTATCCAGGGTTCTATCTAGCGTGAGAAGCCAACCCTGAAGCCGACTGGTTTGATGTTCACCCTACGTCCAAGGCAGTTGAGTCACGCAAGTACACGATGCATAGTCGTTGATGACGCTATAGAAAGTGGCAGTTGGTTGCTTATCAGCACAGAAAAATGAGTGTATCTACCAAAAGTAGCTATGTATTTTCTAAAATAAATATTTCTTCTTGGAATGTCAAAGATAATAGAAGATTGTACAATGTGAATAGACAAACATCCGAACAGAAAAGGCTTTCAACTACATAAAAGGAATGACAAAATTAACGGATACACCCTCTATTCCTCAATATAAGATGTTTTGGTGGTTCAATTTAGGAGCGGGGGTAGTAGTACTTCTTTTGAATTGACATGGTTACTGGTCAATAATGGTACACTTCAAAACAGGGCAACCAAACCCAAGACGTCCCTATCCTTAGGTGGTCGACTAGCCTCATGACTCTTTTGTGTCCAGCATGTGTCAAACAACCAAAGAGAGAACTACTTCTAGGTATTAAACAACCAACTGGAGAAAACTTCCAATGGCATAAAAAGCGACAATGAAACTAACTGGACTTTTGTTAAATTGGCATGATGTCTGGTCAGTAGTTTGAACTACTTCTAGGTGGGATAATCCAGCAAATCCTTATCCTTAGTGTTGGGGAATGTAGTATTTCAAAAAAAATCCTACGATCACGCAAGATCTATCTAGGTGATGCATAGCAATGAGAGGGGAGAGTGTGTCCACGTACCCTTGTAGACGAAAGCGGAAGCGTTTAGTAACGTGGTTGATGTAGTCGAACGTCTTTGCGGTTCAACCGATCCAAGCACCGAACATACGACACCTCCGTGTTCAGCACATGTTCAGCTCGATGACATCCCTCGAGCTCTTGATCCAGTTGAGGATGAGGGAGAGTTTCGTTAGCACGACGGCGTGTTGATGATGATGATGAAGTTACCGATGCAGGGCTTCGCCTAAGCACTACAATGATATGACCGAGGTGTGTAACCATGGAGGGGGGCACCGCACACAGCTAAGAGAAGACTTGGTGTGCCTTTGGGGTGCCCCCTCCCACGTATATAAAGGGGGGAAGGAGAGGTGGCCGGCCCAAGGGGGGCACGCCATGGGGGGGTCCTACTTGGACTCCCGGTCCAAGTACGATTCACCCCCCTTCCTATTCCCACTAGGAGAAGGAGGGGAGGTGGAGGAGGAGAGAAGGAAAGGGGGGCGGCCCGCCCAACCCTAGTCCAATTTGGTTTGGGCTTCGGGGGCGCCACCACCTGGCCGCAGCCTCCTCTCTCCACTAGGGCCCATGAAGGCCCATTAACTCCCCGGGGGGTTCAGGTAACCCTCGGTACTCCGGAAAATGACCGAACCTTTCCGAAACCATTCCGGTGTCCAAACATAACCTTCCAATATATCAATCTTTATGTCTCGACCATTTCGCGTCATGCCCGTGGTCTCATCCGGGACTCTGAACAAACTTTGGTTCATCAAAACACATAACTCATAATACAAATCGTCATCGAACGTTAAGCGTGCGGACCCTACGGGTTCGAGAACTATGTAGACATGACCGAGACACATCTTCGATCAATAACCAGTACGGAACCCGGATGCTCATATTGGCTCCTACCTATTCTACGAAGATCTTTATCGGTCAAACCGCATAACAACATACGTTGTTCCCTTTGTCATCGATATGTTACTTGCCCGAGATTCGATTGTCGGTATCATCATACCTAGTTCAATCTCGTTACCGGCAAGTCTCTTTACTCGTTCCGTAATGCATCATCCCACAACTAACTCATTAGTCACGTTGCTTGCAAGGCTCATGGTGATGTGCATTACCGAGAGGGCCCAGAGATACCTCTCTGATACACGGAGTGACAAATCCTAATCTTGATCTATGCCTACTCTGAAGGAAATATGCCCTAGAGGCAATAATAAAGTTGTTATTTATATTTCCTTATATCATGATAAATGTTTATTATTCATGGTAGAATTGTATTAACTGGAAACTTAGTACATGTGTGAATACATAGACAAGCAGAGTGTCACTAGTATGCCTCTACTTGACTAACTCATTGAATCAATGATGGTTATGTTTCCTGACCATAGACATGAGTTGTCATTTGATTAACGGGATCACATCATTAGAGAATTATGTGGTTGACTTGACCCATCCATTAGCTTAGCGCGATGATCGTTTAGTTTGTTGCTATTGCTTTCTCCATAACTTATACATGTTCCTATGACTATGAGATCATGCAACTCCTGAATACCGGAGGAACACTTAGTGTGCTATCAAACGTCACAATGTAACTGGGTGACTATAAAGATGCTCTACAGGTGTCTTCGATGGTGTTTGTTGAGTTGGCATAGATTGAGATTAGGATTTGTCACCACGAGTATCGGAGAGGTATCTCTGGGCCCTCTCGGTAATGAACATCACTACAAGCCTTGCAGGCAATGTGACTAATGAGTAAGTTGCGGGATAATGCATTATGGAAAGAGTAAAGAGACTTGTCGGTAACGACATTGAACTAGGTATTGAGATACCGACGATCGAATCTCAGGCAAGTAACATACTGATGACAAAGGGGACAACATATGTTGTTGTGCGGTTTGACCGATAAAGATCTTTGTAGAATATGTAGGAACCAATAAGAGCATCCAGGTTCCGCTATTGGTTATTGACCGGAGATGAGTTTTGGTCATGTCTACATAGTTCTCAAACCCGTAGGGTCCGCACGCTTAACGTTCGGTGACGATCGGTATTATGAGTTTATGTATTTTGATGTACCAAAGGTAGTTCGGAGTCCCGGATATGATCATGTACATGACGAGGAGTCTCGAAATGGTCGAGACATAAAGATCGATATATTAGAAGCCTATGTTTGAACATCGGAATGGTTTCAGATGAGTTTGGCATTTTCTGGAGTACCGGGAGGTTACCGAAACCCCCCGGGGAGTATATGGGCCTTATTGGGCCTTAGTGGAATAGAGGAGAGGAAGGGAAAAGGTGGGAGGCACGTCCCCCTAGCCCAATCCAAATTGGGTGGGCCCCCCTTTCCTTTCCCCTCTCCTCCCCTTCCTTCTCTCCTACTCCTACTACTTGGAAGGGGGAATCCTACTCCCCGTGGGAGTAGGACTCCCCTAGGGCACGCCATAGAGGGCTGGCCCTCCCCCTCCTCCACTCCTTTATATACGAGGGAGGGGGCACCCCATAAACACACAAGTTGATCATTGTCTTAGCCGTGTGCGGTGCCCCCTCCATCATAATCCACCTCGGTCATATCGTCGTAGTGCTTAGGCGAAGCCCTGCGCCGGTAGCATCATCATCACCGTCATCACGCTGTCGTGCTAACAAAGCTCTCCCTCGACACTCAGCTGGAGCGAGAGTTCGTGGGATGTCACTGAGCTGAACGTGTGTAGATCATGGAGGTGCCATACTTTCGGTACTAGGATCGGTCGGATCGTGAAGACGTACGACTACATCAACCGCGTTGTCATAACGCTTCCGCTTACGGTCTACAAGGGTACATAGACAATACTCTCCCTTCTCGTTGCTATGCATCACCTAGATAGATCTTACGTGTGCGTAGGAATTTTTTTGAAATTACTGCGTTCCCCAACAGTGGCATCCGAGCCAGGTCTATGCGTAGATGTTATATGCACGAGCAGAACACAAAGGAGTTGTGGGCGCGGGTATATACATATTGCTTGCCGTCACTAGTTGATTCTTGATTCAGCGGTATTGTTGGATGAAGCGGCCCAGATCGACATTACACGTACGCTTACACGAGACTAGTTCTACCAACGTGCTTCACAAACAGGTGGATGGTGGGTGTCAGTTTCTCCAACTTTAGTTGAATCGGATTCAATGAACAGGGTTCTTTCTGAAGATCAAAAAGCAATCACTATACCGCGTTGTGGTTTTTGATGCGTAGGTAAGAACGGTTCTTGCTCAGCCCGTAGCAGCCACGTAAAACTTGCAACAAGAAAGTAGAGGATGTCTAACTTGTTTTTGCAGGGCATGTTGTGATGTGATATGGTCAAGACATGATGCTAAATTTTATTGTATGAGATGATCATGTTTTGTAACAGAGTTATCGGCACTGGCAGGAGCCATATGGTTGTCGCTTTATTGTATGAAATGCAATCACCATGTAATTGCTTTACTTTATCACTAAGCGATAGCGATAGTCGTACAAACAATAGTTTGCGAGACAACAACAATGCTTTGATGGAGATCAAGGTGTCAAGCCAGTGACGATGGTGATCATGATGGTGCTTTGGAGATGGAAACCAAAGGCAAGATGATGATGGCCATATCATATCACTTATATTGATTGCATGTGATGTTTATCATTTATGCATCTTATTTTCCTTAGTTCGGTGGTAGCATTATAAGATCATCTCTCACTAAATTTCAAGGTACAAGTGTTCTCCCTGAGTATGCACTATTGCTACAGTTCGTCGTGCCGAGACACCACGCGATGATTGGGCTGTGATAATCCCTACGTTCACATACAATGGGTGCAAGCTAGTTTTGTACACGCAGAATACTCGGGTTAAACTTGACGAGCCTAGCATATGCAGATATGGGCTCGGAACACTAAGACCGAAAGGTCGAGCGTGAATCATATAGTAGATATGATCAACATAATGATGTTCACCATTGAAAACTACTCCATCTCACGTGATGATCGGACATGGTTTAGTTGATATGGATCATGTGATCACTTAGATGATTAGAGGGGTGTCTGTCTAAGTGGGAGTTCTTAAGTAATATGATTAATTGAACTTTAATTTATCATGAACTTCGTACCTAATAGTATTTTGCATGTCTATGTTGTTGTAGATAAATGGCCCGTGCTACTGTTTCATTGAATTTTAATGCGTTCCTAGAGAAAGCTAACTTGAAAGATGATGGTAGCAACTACACCAACTGGGTCCGTAACTTGAGGATTATCCGCATTGCTGCACAGAAGAATTACGTCCTGGAAGCACCGCTAGGTGACAAACCCGCTGCAGGAGCAACGCCAGATGTTGTGAACACCTGGCAGAGCAAAGCTGATGACTACTCGATAGTTCAGTGTGCCATGCTTTATGGCTTAGAACCGAGACTTCAACGATATTTTGAATGTCATGGAGCATATGAGATGTTCCAGAAGTTGAAGTTAATATTTCAAGCAAACGCCCGAATTGAGAGATATGAAGTCTCCAATAAGTAGTACAACTGCAAAATGAAGGAGAATAGTTCTGTCAGTGAACATATACTCAGAATGTCTGGGTACCACAACCACTTGACTCAGCTGGGAGTTAATCTTCCTGATGATAGTGTCATTGATAGAGTTCTTCAATCACTGCCACCAAGCTACAAGAGCTTCGTGATGAACTATAATATGCAAGGGATGGATAAGACAATTCCCGAGCTCTTCGCAATGCTAAAGGCCGCAGAGGTAGAAATCAAGAAGGAGCATCAAGTGTTGATGGTCAACAAGACCACTAGTTTCAAGAAAAAGGGTAAAGGGAAGAAGGGGAACTTCAAGAAGAACATCAAGCCAGTTTCTACTTAAGTGAAGAAACCCAAGTCTGGACCTGAACCTGAAACCGAGTGCTTCTACTGCAAAGGGACTCGTCATTGGAAGCGGAACTGCCCCAAGTATTTGGCGGAGAAGAAGGATGGCAAAGTGAAAGGTATATTTGATATACATGTTATTGATGTGCCCCTTACTAATGCTCGCAGTAGCGCCTAGGTATTTGATACTGGTTCTGTTGCTAATATATGCAACTCGAAACAGGGGCTACGGATTAAGCGAAGATTGGCTAAGGACGAGGTGACAATGCACGTGGGAAATGGTTCCAAAGTCGATGTGATCGCCGTCGGCACGCTACCTCTACATCTACCTTCAGGATTAGTTTTAGACCTAAATAATTGTTATTTGGTGCCAGCATCAAGCATGAACATTATATCTGGATCTTGTTTGATGCGAGACGGTTATGTTGGAAATATGCCCTAGAGGCAATAATAAATTGGTTATTATTATATTTCCTTGTTCATGATAATCGTTTATTGTCCATGCTAGAATTGTATTGATAGGAAACTCAGATACATGTGTGGATACATAGACAACACCATGTCCCTAGTAAGCCTCTAGTTGACTAGCTCGTTGATCAATAGATGGTTACGGTTTCCTGACCATGGACATTGGATGTCGTTGATAACGGGATCACGTCATTAGGAGAATGATGTGATGGACAAGACCCAATCCTAAGCCTAGCACAAGATCGTGTAGTTCGTATGCTAAAGCTTTTCTAATGTCAAGTATCATTTCCTTAGACCATGAGATTGTGCAACTCCCGGATACCGTAGGAGTGCTTTGGGTGTGCCAAACGTCACAATGTAACTGGGTGGCTATAAAGGTACACTACGGGTATCTCCAAAAGTGTCTGTTGGGTTGGCACGAATCGAGACAGGGATTTGTCACTCCGTGTAACGGAGAGGTATCTCTGGGCCCACTCGGTAGGACATCATCATAATGTGCACAATGTGACCAAGGAGTTGATCACGGGATGATGTGTTACGGAACGAGTAAAGAGACTTGCCGGTAACGAGATTGAACAAGGTATTGGGATACCGACGATCGAATCTCGGGCAAGTATCGTACCGATAGACAAAGGGAATTGTATACGGGATTGATTGAATCCTTGACATCGTGGTTCATCCGATGAGATCATCGTGGAGCATGTGGGAACCAACATGGGTATCCAGATCCCGCTGTTGGTTATTGACCGGAGAGTTGTCTCGGCCATGTCTGCATGACTCCCTAACCCGTAGGGTCTACACACTTAAGGTTCGATGACACTAGGGTTATAGGGAAAGTATGTATGCGGTTACCGAATGTTGTTCGGAGTCCCGGATGAGATCCCGGACGTCAAGAGGAGTTCCGGAATGGTCCGGAGGTAAAGATTGATATATAGGAAGTATGGTTTTGGCCACCGGAAGTGTTCCGGGCATCACCGGTAGTGTACCGGGACCACCGGAGGGGTCTGGGGGTCCACCAGGTGGGGCCACCAGCCCCGGAGGCCTACATGGGCCAATAGTGGGAAGGGACCAGCCCCTAGGTGGGCTGGGGCGCCTCCCACCAAGGCCCAAGGCGCCTCCAAGAGGGGAAGGGGCAAACCCTAGGGCAGATGGGCACTAAGGCCCACCCCAGGTGCGCCTCCCCCTCTCCCCCTTGTGGCCGCCACCCTAGATGGGATCTAGGGCTGCCGCACCCCTTGGGGTGGAAACCCTAGGTGGGGGCGCAAGCTTTCCTCTCCCCCTATATATAGTGGAGGCAAAGGGGCAGCCCAACACACGAAGTTCTTCCCCTGTTGGCGCAGCCCTACCCCTCTCCCTCCTCGTCTCTCGTAGTGCTTGGCGAAGCCCTGCTGGAGTCCCACGTTCCTCCACCACCACCACGTCGTCGTGCTGCTGCTGGACAGAGTCTTCCCCAACCTCTCCTTCTCCCCTTGCTGGATCAAGGCGTAGGAGACGTCACCGGGCTGCACGTGTGTTGAACGCGGAGGCGCCGTTGTTCGGCGCTTAGATCGGAATCAACCGCGATCTGAATCACTACGAGTACGACTCCTTCATCCGCGTTCTTGCAATGCTTCCGCTTAGCGATCTACAAGGGTATGTAGATGCACTCCCCTTCCCTTCGTTGCTAGATTACTCCATAGATTGATCTTGGTGATGCGTAGAAAATTTTAAATTTCTGCTACGATCCCCAACAGGTTATTCATTTAAATCAGAGAATAATGGTTGTTCTATTTATATGATTAATATCTTTTATGGTCATGCACCCTTGATGAGTGGTCTATTTTTACTAAATATTGATAGTAGTGATACACATGTTCATAATATTGAAGCCAAAAGATATAAATTTAATAATGATAGTGCAACTTATTTGTGGCACTGTAGTTTAGGCCATATTGGTGTAAAGCACATGAAGAAACTCCATGCTGATGGGATTTTGGAATCACTTGTATATGAATCACTTGATGCTTGCGAAACATGCCTCATGGGCAAGATGACTAAGACTCCGTTCTCTGGAACAATGGAGCGAGCAACAGACTTGTTGGAAATAATACATACTGATGTATGCGGTCCGATGAGTATTGATGCTCGCGGCGGGTATCGTTATTTTCTTACCTTCACAAATGATTTGAGCAGATATGGGTATATCTACTTAATGAAACATAAGTCTGAAACATTTGAAAAGTTCAAAGAATTTCAGAGTGAAGTGGAAAATCATCGTAAAAAGAAAATTAAGTTTCTACGATCTGATCATGGAGGTGAATATTTGAGTTATGAGTTTGCTATTCATTTGAAATAATGCGTAATAGTTTCGCAACTCACGCCACCTGGAACACCACAACGTAATGGTGTGTCCGAACGTCGTAACCGCACTTTATTAGATATGGTGCGATCTATGATGTGTCTCATTGATTTACCGCTATCGTTTTGGGGATATGCTTTAGAGACGGCTACATTCACGTTAAATAGGGCACCATCAAAATCCGTTGAGATGACACCTTATGAATTGTGGTTTGGCAAGAAACCCAAGTTGTCATTTCTTAAAGTTTGGGGCTGCGATGCTTATGTGAAAAAGCTTCAACATGATAAGCTCGAACCCAAATCAGAGAAATGTGTCTTCATAGGATACCCAAAGGAGACTGTTGGGTACACCTTCTATCACAGATCCGAAGGCAATATATTCATTGCTAAGAATGGATCCTTTCTAGAGAAGGAGTTTCTCTCGAAAGAAGTGATTGAGAGAAAAGTAGAACTTGATGAGGTAATTGTACCTTCTCCCTTGTTGGAAAGTAGTTCAACACTGAAATCAGTTCGAGTGATTCTTACACCAGTAAGTGAGGAAGCTAATGATGATGATCATGAAGCTTCTGATCAAGTTACTACCGAACCTCGTAGGTCAACTAGAGTAAGATCCGCACCAGAGTGGTACGGTAATCCTGTTATGGAGGTCATGTTACTTGACCATGACGAACCTACGAACTATGAGGAAGCGATGATTGAGGGAGTCCTGGACTAAGGGGTCCTCGAGCATCCGGCATGTTGGACATGGGCCGGACTGATGGACTATGAAGATACAAGACCGAAGACTCTCACCCGTGTCCGGGTGGGACTCTCCTTGGCGTGGATGGCAAGTTTGGTGTTCAGATATGAAGATTCCTTTCTCTGTAATTGAATTTGTATAACCCTAGTCCCCTCCCGTGTCTATATAAACCGAAGGGTTTAGTCCGTAGAGGCAGAGACAATCATAATCACATAGGCTAGACTTCTAGGGTTTTAGCCATTATCTCTTGTAATACTCATATTCATCAAGATCAATCAAGCAGGAAGTAGGGTATTACCTCCATAGAGAGGGCCCGAACCTGGGTAAACATCGTGTCCCCTGTCTCCCGTTACCATTAACCTTAGACGCATAGTTCGGGACCCCCTACTCGAGATCCGCCGGTATTGACACCAACATTGGTGCTTTCATTGAGAGTTCCGTTGTGCCGTCATCAGAAGGTTCGATGGCCCAATCCATCATCTACAACAACGCTGCCCGGGGGGATGTCTTTCTCCCTGGCTAGATCTTCGTATTCGGCGGCCTCGCACTGCGGGCCAACATGTTGGCCATCTAGAGCAGATCGACAGCTACGCCCCTGGCCGTCGGGTCAGGTTTGGAAGCTTGAACTACATCGCTGATATCCACGGAGACTTGATCTTCGACGGATTTGAGCCCATGGCAGCTGCGCCCTGCCACCGCGATGAACATGACCTAAATCTGTCATCGGACCATGCTCAAGAGACCGCACATGTAAGCGTTCTGGCCCTAGATCCGGAGTAGCTTGCGCCATCCGTAGACGGGAAGCTTAACCCCGCCACAAAAGCCGCAGACTCAGCGGCGTTGGAGCCGCACACAGACCCAATCTCGAGCGGGGTCTATGTCACCGGACCCCCGGACTCATCTCCGGCCATTGGTTCCGAACTACGTGCATCCGCGTCCACCGAGCCTTACCAGGCACCGATCATCGAATTCAGTTCTGCGGACATCTTCTGGCACTCACCTTTGGGCGATGTGCTAAACTCATTAAAAACCCTCTCTTTAGCACGGGACTCACAACCGAATTATATCCGGTTCAAACTGGGGGCTGATGACGGGGAATTTCGCTTCCCACCCACCTCCCACTTAATAGCCACTGTCGAAGATCTAACCAACATGCTCGACTATGACTCTGGAGACATCGACGGTATGGACGACGATGCCGAAGAGGAGCAGGCCCAAAACCCGCCATTTACCGGGTGGTGGACGGCCACCTCCTCCTACAACGTATACATGGTGGACACACCCAAAGAAGTTAACGACGATGACAAAGAAGATCCAGTGGAAGATAAACCTCCTAAGATACAGCCAAAGCGCCGACGACAGCGGCGCCGCTCTAAGTCACGCCGTGAAAAAGACAGCAATACCGGCACATGAGAAAACAATACTCTAGATGATGCCGGAGACAATGAAGACCCGTTTGAGCCAACTTTCGAACAGGATGAACGGGAAGATGGGCGAATCTGCCCTGATGAACAGGTCGTGCACGAAGACTCGGAGGACAGTAATTATCTTCCACTCTCTGAGGATGAAGTGAGCCTCGGCGACGAGGGTTTCATCATGCTTGAGGAACCTCTCAAGCAGGAGCTTTTTAAGCGCCAGCTAATAGCCACCGCAAGGAGCCTAAAAAAGAAGCAGCAACGGCTTCAAGCTGATCAAGATCTGCTCAATGATAGATGGACTAATGTCCTGGCAGCCAAGGAATACGGCCTCGAGCGACCACCCAAAAGTTACCCCAAGCACAAACTACTACCTCAATTTGATGATGAGGCGTTGGAGCCCGTGCCATCAGCGCACAATGTGGTTGATTGATAACCCACAAGTATAGGGGATCGCAATAGTTTTTGAGGGTAGAGTATTCAACCCAAATTTATTGATTCGACACAAGGGGAGCCAAAGAATATTCTCAAGTATTAGCAGCTGAGTTTTCAATTCAACCACACCTGGAAACTTAATATCTGCAGCAAAGTGTTTAGTAGCAAACTAATATGATAGTAGTGGTAACGGTAGCAAAAGTAATATTTTTGGTTTTCTAGTGATTGTAAAAGTAGCAACGGAAAAGTAAATAAGCGAAGAACAATATATGAAAAGCTCGTAGGCAATGGATCAGTGATGGATAATTATGTCGGATGCGATAAATCATGCAACAGTTATAACATAGGGTGACACAGAACTAGCTCCAGTTCATCAATGTAATGTAGGCATGTATTCCGAATATAGTCATACGTGCTTATGGAAAAGAACTTGCATGACATCTTTTGTCCTACCGTCCCGTGGCAGCGGGGTCCTATTGGAAACTAAGGGATATTAAGGCCTCCTTTTAGTAGAGTATCGGACCAAAGCATTAACACATAGTGAAATACATGAACTCCTCAAACTACGGTCATCATCGGTAAGTATCCCGATTATTATCACTTCGGGGTTAACGGATCATAACACATAATAGGTGACTATAGACTTGCAAGATAGGATCAAGAACTCACATATATTCATGAAAACATAATAGGTTCAGATCTGAAATCATGGCACTCAGGCTCTAGTGACAAGCATTAAGCATAGCAAAGTCATAGCAACATCAATCTCAGAACATAGTGGATACTAGGGATCAAACTGTAACAAAACTAACTCGATTACATGATAAATTTCATCCAACCCATCACTGTCCAGCAAGCCTATGATGGAATTACTCACGCACGGCGGTGAGCATCATGAAATTGGTGATGGAGGAAGGTTGATGATGACGATGGCGACGGATTCCCCTCTCTGGAGCCCCAAACGGACTCCAGATCAGCCCTCCCGAGAGAGATTAGGGCTTGGCGGTGGCTCCGTATCGTAAAACGCGATGAATCCTTCTCCCTGATTTTTCCCCGAACACGAATATATGGAGTTGGAGTTGAGGTCGGTGGAGCACTAGGGGGCCCACGAGGCAGGGGGCGCGCCCAGGGGGGTAGGTGCGCCCCCACCCTCGTGGACATGGTGTGGGCCCCCTGGCCTTGATTCTTTCCCAGTATTTTTTATATATTCCAAAAATAATCTCCATTGATTTTCAGGTCATTCCAAGAACTTTTATTTCTGCACAAAAATAACACCATGGCAATTCTGCTCAAAACAGTGTCAATCCGGGTTAGTTCCACTCAAATCATGCAAGTTAGAGTCCAAAACAAGGGCAAAAGTGTTTGGAAAAGTAGATACGACGGAGACGTATCAACTCCCCCAAGCTTAAACCTTTGCTTGTCCTCAAGCAATTCAGTTGATAAACTGAAAGTGATAAAGAAAAACTTTTACAAACTCTGTTTGCTCTTGTTGTTGTAAATATGTAAATCCAGCATTCAAGTTTTCAGCTAAGATTATGAACTAACCATATTCACAATAACATCTAGGTCTCATGTTTACTCATATCAATGGCATAATCAACTAGCGAGCAATAATAATAAATCTCGGATGACAACACTTTCTCAAAACAATCATAATATGATATAACAAGATGGTATCTCTCTAGCCCTTTCTGAGACCGCAAAACATAAATGCAGAGCACCTTTAAAGATCAAGGACTGACTAGACATTGTAATTGATGGTAAAAGAGATCCAGTCAAGTCATACTCAATGTAAACTAAAAATAATACATGCAAATGACAGTGGTGCTCTCCAATTGGTGCTTTTTAATAAGAGGATGATGACTCAACATAAAAGTAAATAGATAGGCCCTTTGCAGAGGGAAGCAGGGATTTGTAGAGGTGCCAGAGCTCGATTTTGAAATAGAGATGAATAATATTTTGAGCAGTATACTTTCATTGTCAACATAACAACCGAGGGATCTTGATATCTTCCATGCTACACATATTATAAGCGGTTCCCAAGCAGAATGATAAAGTTTATACTCCCCCACCACCAACAAGCATCAATCCATGGCTTGCCCAAAACAATGGGTGCCTCCAACTAACAACAATCCTGGGGGAGTTTTGTTTGCAATTATTTTGAGTTGATTTGAGCATGGGATTGGGCATCCCGGTGACCAGCCATTTTCTCGTGAATGAAGAGCGGAGTCCACTCCTCTTTAGAATAACCCGCCTAGCATGGAGGATACAGACAACCCTAGTTGATAAATGAGCTATTCGAGCATACAAAACAGAATGTTTATTTGAAGGTTTAGAGTTTGGCACATACAAATTTACTTGGAACGGCAGGTAGATACCGTATATATGAAGGTATGGTGGACTCATATGGAATAACTTTGGGGTTTATGGAATTGGATGCACAAGCAGTATTCCCGCTTAGTATAAGTGAAGGCTAGAAAGAGACTGGGAAGCGACCAGCTAGAGAGTGACAACAGTCATGAACATGCATTAAAATTAATCAACACCAAATGCAAGTATGAGTAGGATATAATTCACCATGAACATAAATATTGTAGAGGCTATGTTGATTCTGTTTCCACTACATGCGTGAACATGTGCCAAGTCAAGCCACTCGAATCGTTCAAAGGAGGATACCACCCTATCATACTACATCACAACCATTTTAATAGCATGTCGGCATGCAAGGTAAACCATTATAAACTCCTAGCAAATTAAGCATGGCATAAGCAACTATAATCTCTAATTGTCATTGCAAACATGTTTCATTCATAATAGGTTGAATCAGGAACGATGGACTAATCATATTTACAAAAACAAGAGAGGTCGAGTTCATACCAGCTTTTCTCATCTCAATCAGTTCATCATGTATCGTCATTATTGCCTTTCACTTGCACGACTGAATAGTGTGGATAATAATAATAGTGCTTGTGCATTGGACTAAGCTGGAATCTGCAAGCATTCAATCCAAGGGAGAAGACAAGGCAATATGGGCTCTTTGTTAGATCAGCAATAATGCATATAAGAGCCACCCAACAATTTCATCGTGGTCTTCAACTCTCGACCCCCAAAGAAAAGGAAAGGAACAAAACTATTTACACGGGAAAGCTCCCAACAAGCAAAAGAAGAACGATAAATCTTTTGGGGTTTTCTTTTTAATTACTACTACTATAGGCATGGAAAGTAAACAAGCTAATGGCTACAACTAATTTTTTTGGTTTTTCTTAAGGTTTTTTAAACACACAAGAAGAAAGTTTAAAAAGAAAATAAACTTACATGGATGATACAATGAAAAAGTATGAGCACTGACAACTGGCATGAGTGTGTGAACATGAATGTAATGTCGGTGAGGAATACGTACTCCTCCAAGCTTAGGCTTTTGGCCTAAGTTGGTCTATGCCCATGGATCAAAGTGGCCCTCTCCGGTGTATGGGGGAGTGTCCTCTGGGTGCCACTGGTTGGCGATCTCCTCCGAATTCCACTGATAAACAGACTGACGGTGAGGACCAAGTGGTGGCTCCGGCTCCAGCTCTGCAGCCGACATCTGGCCCCGGTACGCATGAATGGCCTCAGGCAAAATGAGGTACGTGCCTGAAAATATGTTAAAGAAAGAGGGCGCAGGCAAGGTAATAATCTCACAATAATTTTTACCAAATATTAATTTGTACTTAAGTATCTTGTTCTTATCCTTAACAATAAACTCATGTGCTACCATACTCTTATAACCTAGAACAATAGGAGGCAACAACTTTTCCTTTTTCTCAAAATGCCTGATAGGTATGTTAAAGTGTGCGGCAAGGCGCGAGGCAAAGATACCTCCAAGGACGGGGCCCTTTGTACGGTTCATATTTAACCGTTTAGCAACAATAGCACCTAAACTGAAAGTAGTATCTTGAAACATGGCATGGCGCAAAATAACAATATCAGGGGCACTAAGGTTTCCACAGTTCCCACAACCAATTAAGCATCTACTAGCAAATATTGCGAAGTAACGCAAAACAGGAAAATGTATGCTAGTGATTCTTGCATTGGAAACTTTCCTTGTTTCCCCTACAGCAATTGTATCAATAAATCCCTCCACATCATTACGATGTGGTTCCTCTGTGCTGCCCTCAAAGGGTATCCCACAAACTCGACAAAAATCATAAAGTGACATCTCCTTATGCTCATCATATAAATAAAATTCCACCGAAGGTGGTGATCTCCTAGCATGGAAATGAAAATTTTGCACAAAAATATTGGTGAGTAAGAGATACTGTTCGCGCTGGTCGTGGAGGAAGTCAGTGAGGCCTGCATTCTCAGCCAAATAATAAAAATATTCATAAATCCTGGCTTCTCTTAAGAACTCATCACAAGGCCATTCACACGGCCGAACCTCTGCAGTACGAGGGAGATTATACTTAGGCTTCTTATTCTCTTCAGTTTGCTTATCCTTCGAGCTTCGGCTCGATGAGCCCCTCAAAAATCTCTACATCTTTTTCTGATTTTTTTAAATTTTTAGTAACTAAAAAATAAAGTGAACCAAACTCAACAAAATTGATAACAACCACTCCCACAAGTGCCTAGAGGCAATATCATGCATTAGAATTACTTAGAACCATATAAATTTGACATGCAAGCTCAAGAACAGGGTCACCTAAGCAACAAATATTTGCAATGAATAAAGCACTAGAACAAAAACTAATTGGACCATTGGAGGAGTCACATACCGAAGAACAATCCCCCAAAGCAGTTTTGTGAATGGAGCTTTGAGCAAGGAGATCGAAAAAGGCAGCAAGATGAGCTAGAACACGGGTTTGAGCTGGTGGATGATTTTTTTGGAACAAGACGAAGTGTGTGGGTGCAAGAATAAGTGGAGGGGACCCACGTGGGGTCCATGAGGCAGGGGGCGCGCCCAGGGGGTAGGGCGCGCCCACCACCCTCATGAGCACATGGTGGGTCCCCCTGGTGTGCTCTCAGTGCCAAATATTCTCAAATATTCTAGGAAAAAAATCATATTTCATTTTCAGGGCATTTGGAGAACTTTTATTTTTAGGGTATTTTTTATTGCAAGGATAATTCAGAAAACAGACAGAAAATACTATTTTTGCTTTATTTAATGTAAATAACAGAAAGTAAAAAGAGGGTACAGAGAGTTGTGTTTTTTAAATTCATCCATCTCATGCTCGTCAAAAGGAATCCACTAACAAGGTTGATCAAGTCTGGTTAACAAACTCTTTTCGAATAACATGAAACCGGAGAATTTTTGAATAACACTAGGTTACCTCAACGGGGATATGCATGTCCCCAACAATAAGAATATCATATTTCTTCTTGATAGTAGGAAGAGGAAATTCAAAACCTCCGATAGTAATCGTTGAAATTTTTCCAATAGAATTGATACTGTGGACTTGAGGTTGTTTCCTCGAAAAGTGTACCGTATGCTCATTACCATTAACATGAAAAGTGACATTGCCTTTGTTGCAATCAATAACAGCCCTTGCAGTATTCAAGAAGGGTCTTCCAAGGATAATCGACATACTATCGTTCCCAGGAATATCAAGAATAACAAAGTCCGTTAAAATAGTAACATTTGCAACCACAACAGGCACATCCTCGCAAATATCGACATGTATAGCAGTTGATTTATCGGCCATTTGCAAAGATATTTCAGTAGGTGTTAACTTATTCAAATCAAGTCTACGATATAAAGAGAGAGGCATAACACTAACACCGGCTCCAAGATCACATAAAGCAGTTTTAACACAGTTTCTTTTAATGGAGCATGGTATAGTTGGTACTCCTGGATCTCCAAGTTTCTTTGGTATTCCACCCTTAAAAGTATAATTAGCAAGCATGGTGGAAATTTCAGCTTCCGGTATCTGTATTTTATTTGTAACAATATCTTTCATGTATTTAGCATAAGGGTTCATTTTAAGCATATCAGTCAAACGCATACGCAAAAAGATAGGTCTAATCATTTCAGCAAAACGCTCAAAATCCTCATCATCCTTTTTCTTGGATGGTTTAGGAGGAAAAGGCATGGGTTTCTGAACCCATGGTTCCCTTTCTTTACCGTGCTTCCTAGCAACAAAGTCTCTCTTATCATAACATTGATTCTTTGATTGTGGGTTATCAAGATCAACAATAGGTTCAATCTCTATATCATTATTATTGCTAGGTTGAGCATCAACATGAACATCATCATTAACATTATCACTAGGTTCATGTTCATTACCAGATTGTGTTTCAGCATCAGAAATAGAAATATCATTGGGATTCTCAGGTGTGTCAACAATAGGTTCACTAGAAGCATGCAAAGTCCTATCATTTTTCTTTTTCTTCTTCTTAGAAGAACTAGGTGCATCAACCTTAGTTCTCTGAGAATCTTGCTCAATTCTCTTAGGGTGGCCCTCGGGATAAAAAGGTTCCTGAGTCATTTTACCCCCTCTAGTCATAACTCTAACAGCATTATCATTTTTCTTATTATTTAATTCATTGAGAAAATCATTCTGAGCTTTAAGTACTTGTTATATTTGAGTGGCAACCATAGAAGCATGTTTACTAATGCATTTAAGTTCACCTTTAACTCTAGACATATAATCACTCAAGTGTTCAAGCATATCAGCATTGCGTTTCAATTTTCTACCAACATAAGCATTGAAGTTTTCTTGTTTAATAATAAAATTATCAAACTCATCTAAGCATTGGCTAGCAGACTTATAATGAGGGATATCACCTTCATCAAATCTATAGAGAGAATTTACCTTTACTACATGTGTCGGGTTATCAAGACCATGTATTTCTTCAATAAGTGGTAAATTCTTAACATCTTTAGCCTTAATACCTTTTTTCATAGATTTCTTTGCCTCTTGCATATCTTCAGGACTGAGAAATAGAATACCCCTTTTCTTCGGAGTTGGCTTAGGAGTTGGTTCAGGAAGTGTCCAATAATTTTCATTACTCAACATATTATTCAATAGCAATTCAACTTGATCAAAAGTTCTTTCCCTGAAAACACAACCAGCACAACTATCCAGGTGGTCTCTGGAAGCATCGGTTAGTCCATTATAAAAGATATCAAGTATTTCATTTTTCTTGAGAGGATGATCAGGCAAAGCATTAAGTAATTGGAGAAGCCTCCCCCAAGCTTGTGGGAGACTCTCTTCTTCAATTTGCACAAAATTATATATTTCCCTTAAGGCGGCTTGTTTCTTATGAGTGGGGATATATTTAGCAGAGAAGTAATAAATCATATCCTGGGGACTACGCATAGAACCAGGATCAAGAGAATTAAACCATGTTTTAGCATCACCCTTTAATGAGAACGGAAACAACTTAAGGATAAAGTAATAGCGAGTTTTCTCATCATTAGTGAACAAGGTGGCTATATCATTTAATTTAGTAAGATGTGCCACAACAGTTTCAGATTCATAGCCATAAAAAGGATTAGATTCAACCAAAGTAATTAACTCAGGGTCGGCAGAGAAATCATAATCCTTACCAGTAATAAAGATAGGAGAAGTAGCAAAAGCAGGGTCATATTTCATTCTAGCATTCAAAGACTTTTCTTTAAGCTTAAATAATAATTTCTTAAGATCATATCTATCATTGCAAGCTAAGAAGTCTCTAGCAGTTTCTTCATCCATAACATGACCCTCAGGCACAACAGGCAATTCATATCTAGGGGGAGAATCTTCATCGTCACCTTCATCAATATTATCAGTTTCAATAATTTCATTCTCTCTAACCCTAGCAAGTTGTTCATCAAGAAATTCACCTAGTGGCACAGTATTATCAAGCATAGAAGTAGTTTCATCATAAGTATCATGCAAAGCAGAAGTGGCATCATTAATAACATGTGACATATCAGAATAAATAGCAGGAGTAGGTGTCGCAAGTTTACTCAAAACAGAAGGTGAATCGAGTGCAGAGCTAGATGGCAGTTCCTTACCTCCCCTCGTAGTTGAGGGGAAAATCTTGGTTCTTTTATCTTTCAAGTTCTTCATAGTGATCAGCAGATATAAATCCCAAGTGACTCAAAGAATAGAGCTATGCTCCCCGGCAACGGCGCCAGAAAATAGTCTTGATGACCCACAAGTATAGGGGATCGCAATAGTTTTCGAGGGTAGAGTATTCAACCCAAATTTATTGATTCGACACAAGGGAAGCCAAAGAATATTCTCAAGTATTAGCAGCTGAGTTGTCAATTCAACCACACATGGAAACTTAATATCTGCAGCAAAGTGTTTAGTAGCAAAGTAATATGATAGTAGTTGTAACAGTAGCAAAAGTAATATTTTTGGTTTTATGGTGACTGTAACAGTAGCAATGAAAAAGTAAATAAGCGAAGAACAATACATGAAAAGCTCATAGGCTTTGACCAGTGATGGATAATTATGTCGATTGCAATCAATCATGCAACAGTTATAACATAGGGTGACACAGAACTAGCTCCATTTCATCAATGTAATGTAGGCATGTATTCCGAATATAGTCATACGTGCTTATGGAAAAGAACTTGCATGACATCTTTTTTCCTACCCTCCCGTGGCAGCGGGGTCCTATTGGAAACTAAGGGATATTAAGGCCTCCTTTTAATAGAGTACTGGACCAAATCATTAACACATAGTGAATACATGAACTCCTCAAACTACGGTCATCACCGGGAGTGGTCCCGATTATTGTCACTTCGGGGTTGCCGGATCATAACACATAGTAGGTGACTATTGACTTGCAAGATAGGATCAAGAACTCTCATATATTGATGAAAACATAATAGGTTCAGATCTGAAATCAGGGCACTCGGGCCCTAGTGACAAGCATTAAGCATAGCAAAGTCATAGCAACATCAATCTCAGAACATAGTGGATACTAGGGATCAAACCATAAGAAAACTAACTCGATTACATGATAAATCTCATCCAACCCATCACCGTCTAGCAAGCCTACGATGGAATTACTCACGCACGACAGTGAGCATCATGAAATTGGTGATGGAGGAAGGTTGATGATGACGATGGCGATGGATTCCCCTCTCCGGGCCCCGAACGGACTCCAGATCAGCCCTCCCGAGAAAGATTAGGGCTTGGCGGCGGCTTCGTATCGTAAAACGCGATGAATCCTTCTCCCTGATTTTTTTCTCCCCGAACACGAATATATGGAGTTGGAGTTGAGGTTGGTGGAGCACCAGGGGGCCCACGAGGTAGGGGGCGCACCCAGGGGGGTAGGCGCCCCCACCCTCGTGGACAGGGTGTGGGCCCCATGGCCTTGATTCTTTCGCCGGTATTTTTTATATATTCCAAAAATAATCTCCGTTGATTTTCAGGTCATTCCAAGAACTTTTATTTCTGCACAAAAATAACACCATGGCAATTCTGCTAAAAACAGCGTCAGTCCGGGTTAGTTCCATTCAAATCATGCAAGTTAGAGTCCAAAATAAGGGCAAAAGTGTTTGGAAAAGTAGATACGACGGAGACATGTCATTGATCGACCACCACGTGGTCAAGACAAAGCGGCAACCCAAGCCGAACACCAGCCCGTACTACCTCGCTGTAAAGACAGGGATAAAACAGCTCGGGCATATACATATGACCTTTGGCAGGACCTGGACAGTAGAGCAGGACATACCAGATCAATCTACGGATCGTGGGGGCGTGCCCCGACACGCGACAACAGCTATCTATTCGAACGTGACAAGCCTAATCACGCCCAGGCCGAATGCCGCAGATGGACTCCATCCGAGCTATATCGCAATATGGCCCGATATAGAGGCGCCGCACACCCTTTTTGCTTCACTGGTGAAGTAATGGGGCATGAATTCCCCGAAGGGTTTAAACCCGTGAAGATCAAATCATAGGATGGAACAACAGATCCCGCGGTATGGATTGAAGATTTTCTTCTCCATATTCATATGGCCCACGGTGATGACCTTCATGCCATCAAATACCTTCCGCCAAAACTCAAAGGGCCAGCTCGGCACTGGTTAAACAGTCTTCCTGAAAACTCTATTGGCAGCTGGGAGGACTTGTAAGACACCTTCCGTGACAACTTCCAAGGTACATACGTACGACCTCCAGATGCGGATGACTTAAGTCACGTAGTTCAACAGCCCGGAGAGTCAGCCAGGAAATTCTGGACCAGTTTCCTAACTAAAAAGAACCAAATCGTTGACTGTCCGGATGCCGAAGCCCTAGCGGCCTTTAAGCATAGCATCCGCGTCAAATGGCTCGCCCGTCACCTCGGACAAGAAATGCCGAAGTCCATGGCATCCCTCACAGCACTCATGACCCATTTTTACGCGTGTGAGGATAGTTGGCTATCCCGTAGCAAAAACACTACAAGCGAGGCTGGCACCTCTGAGACCAAAAACAGCAATGGCAAGCCCCGACGCAATAGGCACAAGCGTCGAACCAACGGTGACAATACCGACGACACGGCGGTCAACCCCGGATTCAGTGGCCAAAGTACGGCCAGCGGAAGAAGCCATATAAAAGAAACAATCCAGGCCCATCCAGCTTGGACCGCATACTCGATCGTCCATGCCAGATCCATGGCACCCCAGACAAACCAGCCAATCATACCAACAAAGATTGCTGGGTTTTTAAACAGGCTGCAAATTAAATGCTGAGAATAAGGAGAAGGGGTCACAAAGCGAGGACGGTGACGAGGAGTCCCGTCCGCCGAACACAGGGGGACAGAAGAAGTCCCCCCCAAATAGTGAACATGATATATGTGATGTCTACTACACAACCTTCTTCTTGTAGACGTTGTTGGGCCTCCAAGTGCAGAGGTTTGTAGGACAGCAACAAATTTCCCTCAAGTGGATGACCTAAGGTTTATCAATCCGTAGGAGGCGTGGGATGAAGATGGTCTCTCTCAAGCAACCCTGCAACCAAATAACAAAGAGTCTCTTGTGTCCCCAACACACCCAATACAATGGTAAATTGTATAGGTGCACTAGTTCGGCGAAGAGATGGTGATACAAGTGGTATATGGATAGTAGATAATGGTTTTTGTAATCTGAAATTATAAAAACAGCAAGGTAACTAATGATAAAAGTGAGCACAAACGGTATTGCAATGCCTTGAAACAAGGCCTAGGGTTCATACTTTCACTAGTGCAAGTTCTCTCAACAATAATAACATAATTGGATCACATAACTATCCCTCAACATGCAACAAAGAGTCACTCCAAAGCCACTAATAGCGGAGAACAAACGAAGAGATTATGGTAGGGTACGAAACCACCTCAAAGTTATTCTTTCCGATCAATCCATTGGGCTATTCCTATAAATGTCACAAACATCCCTAGAGTTTGTCCTAGAATAACACCTTAAGACACAAATCAACCAAAACCCTAATGTCACCTAGATACTCCAATGTCACCTCAAGTATCCGTGGGTATGATTATATGATATGCATCACACAATCTCAGATTCATCTATTCAAACCAACACAAAGAACTTCAAAGAGTGCCCCAAAATTCCTATCGGAGAGTCAAGACGAAAACGTGTGCCAACCCCTATGCATAGATTCCCAAGGTCACGGAACCCGCAGGTTGATCACCAAAACATACATCAAGTGGATCAATAGAATACCCCGTTGTCACCACGGGTATCCCACGCAAGACATACATCAAGTGTTCTCAAATCCTTAAAGACTCAATCCGATAAGATAACTTCAAAGGGAAAACTCAATCCATTACAAGAGAGTAGAGGGGGAGAAACATCATAAGATCCAACTATAATAGCAAAGCTCGCAATACATCAAGATCGTACCACCTCAAGAACACGAGAGAGAGAGAGAGATCAAACACATAGGGACTGGTACATACCCTCAGCCCCGAGGGAGAACTATTCCCTCCTCGTCATGGAGAGCATCGGGATGATGAAGATGGCCACCGAAGATGGATTCCCCCTCCGGCAGGGTGCCGGAACAGGTCTAGATTGGTTTTCAGTGGCTACGGAGGCTTCTGGCGGCGGAACTCCTGATCTATTCTCGTCCTCGAAGTTTTTAGGGTATATGGGTATATATGGGAGGAAGAAGTACGTCTGTGGACCTCCGGGCTGTCCACGAGGCAGGGGGCACGCCCAGGGGGGTGGGCGCGCCCCCACCCCCATGGGCAGCCCGGGACTCTCCTGGTCCAACTCCGATACTCCGTGGGCTTCTTCTGGTCCAAAAATAAGTTCCGTGAAGTTTCAGGTCAATTGGACTCCGTTTGATTTTCCTTTTCTGCGATACTCTAAAACAAGGAAAAAACAGAAACTGGCACTGGGCTCTGAGTCAATAGGTTAGTCCCAAAAATCATATAAAATAGCATATAAATGCATATAAAACATCCAAGGTTGATAATATAATAGCATGGAACAATCAAAAATTATAGATACGTTGGAGACGTATCAGCATCCCCAAGCTTAATTCCTGCTCGTCCTCGAGTAGGTAAATGATAAAAACAGAATTTTTGATATGGAATGCTACCTAACATATTTCTCTAAGTAATTCTCTTCATTTTGGCATGAATGTTCTGATCCATAAGATTCAAGACAAAAGTTTAATATTGACATAAAAATCATAATACTTCAAGCATACTAACAAAGCAATCATGTCTTCTCAAAATAACATGGCCAAAGAAAGTTCATCCCTATAAAATCATATAGTTTGGTCATGCTCCATTTTGGTCACACAAGAATGCTCTCATCATGCACAACCCCGATGACAAGCCAAGCAATTGTTTCATACTTTAGTAATCTCAAACTTTTTTCAACTTTTACGCAATACATGAGCGTGAGCCATGGATATAGCACTATGGGTGGAATAGAATATAATGAGGGGGTTATGTGGAGAAGACAAAAAGGAGAAAGTCTCACATCGACGCGGTTAATAAATGGTCTAGGGAGATGCCCATCAATTGATGTCAATGCAAGGAGTAGGGATTGCCATGCAACGGATGCACTAGAGCTATAAATGTATGAAAGCTCAACAAAAGAAACTAAGTGGGTGTGCATCCAACTTGCTTGCTCACAAAGACCTAGGGCATTTGAGGAAGCCCATTGTTGGAATATACAAGCCAAGTTCTATAATGAAAAATTACCACTAGTATATGAAAGTGACAAAACAAGAGACTCTCTATCATGAAGATCATGGTGCTACTGTGAAGCACAAGTGTGGAAAAAAGGATAGTAGCATTGTCCCTTTTGTATTTTTTCTTTTTTTATTTAGCCTTTCTCCCCTTTTTTTATTTGGCCTTTCTTTTTTTTATTTGGCCTTTCTCTTTTTTGGGACAATGCTCTATTAATGATGATCATCACACTTCTATTTATTTACAACTCAAAGATTACAACTCGATACTAGAACAAAGTATGACTCTATATGAATGCCTCCGGCGGTGTACCGGGATGGGCAATGAATCAAGAATGACATGTATGATAAATTATGCATGGTGGATTTGCCACAAAGACGATGTCAACTACATGATCATGCAAATCAATATGACAATGATGATGCGTGTCATAATAAACAGAATGGTGGAAAGTTGCATGGCAATATATCTCGGAATGGCTATGGAAATGCCATAATAGGTAGGTATGGTGGCTGTTTTGAGGAAGATATAAGGAGGTTTATGTGTGACAGAGCATATCATATCACGGGGTTTGGATGCACCGGCGAAGTTTGCACCAACTCTCAATGTGAGAAAGGGCAATGCACGGTACCGAAGAGGCTAGCAATGATGGAAGGGTAAGAGTGCGTATAATCCATGGACTCAACATTAGTCATAAATAACTCACATACTTATTGCAAAAATCTACAAGTCATCAAAAACCAAGCATTACGCGCATGATCCTAGGGGGGTAGATTCGTAGGAAAAGACTATCGCTCGTCCCCGACCGCCACTCATAAGGAAGACAATCAAATAGCACCTCATGTTTCAAATTTCTTACACAATGTTTACCATACATGCATGCTACGGGACTTGCAAACTTCAACACAAGTATTCCTAAAATTCACAACTACCCAACTAGCACAACTTTGATATCGCTATCTCCATATCTCAAAACAATCATCAAGTATCAAACTTCTCTTAGTATTCAATGCACTTATATGAAAGTTTTTATTATATCCCTCTTGGATGCCCATCATATTAGGACTAATTTCATAACCAAGGAAAATTACCATGCTGTTTAGGACTCTCAAAATAATATAGGTGAAGCATGAGAGTTCATATATTTCTACAAAATAAAACCACCACCGTGCTCTAAAAAGATATAAGTGAAGCACTAGAGCAAATGACAAACTACTCCAAAAGATATAAGTGAAGATCAATGAGTAGTCGAACAATTATGCAACTATATGAAGACTCTCTAACATTTAATGATTTCAGATCTTGGTGTTTTATTCAAACAGCAAGCAAAACAAAATAAAATAAAATGACGCTCCAAGCAAAACACATATCATGTGGTAAATAAAAATATAGCTACAAGTAAAGTTCCCGATGAACAAAGACTAAAAAGGGGATGCCTTCCGGGGCATCCCCAAGCTTAGGATCTTGGTTGTCCTTGAATATTACCTTGGGGTGCCTTGGGTATCCCTAATCTTAGGCTCTTGCCACTCCTTATTCCATAGTCCATCAAATCTTTACCCAAAACTTGAAAACTTCACAACACAAAACTTAACAGAAAACTCGTAAGCTCCGTTAGCAAAAGAAAAGAAAACTCCACTTCAAGGTACTGTAATGAACTCATTCTTTATTTATATTGGTGTTAAACCTACTGTATTCCAACTTCTCTATGGTTTATACCCTCCGATACTACTCATAGATTCATCAAAATAAGCAAACAACACATAGAAAACAGAATCTGTCAAAAATAGAACAGTCTGTAGTAATCTGGATCAAACGTATACTTCTAGAACTCATAAAATTCTCAAATAAATTTCTGGACGTGAGGAATTTATCTATTAATCATCTTCAAAAATAATTAACTAAAGAGCATTCTTCAATAAAAATGGCAGCAATTCTCGTGAGCGCTAAAGTTTCTGTTTTTTACAGCATGATCGCATAGACTTTCCCCAAGTCTTCCCAAAGGTTCTACTTGGCACAAACACTAATTAAAATATAAAACCACATCTAAACAGAGGCTAGATGAATTATTTATTACTAAACATGAGCAAAAATCAAGGAACAAAAATAAAGTTGGGTTGCCTCCCAACAAGCGCAATCGTTTAACGCCCCTAGCTAGGCATGATGATTTCAATGATGCTCACATAAAAGATAAGAATTGTAACATAAAGAGAGCATCATGAAGAATATGACTAGCAAATTTAAGCATAACCCACTTCCTATGCATAGGGATTTTGCGAGCAAACAACTTGTGGGAACAAGAATCAACTTGCATAGGAAGGTAAAACAAGCATAACTTCAAAATTTTAAGCACATAGAGAGGAAACTTGATATTATTGCAATTCCTACAAGCATATGTTCCTCCATCATAATAATTTTCAGTAGCATCATGAATGAATTCAACAATATAACCATCACATAAAGCATTCTTTTCATGATCTACAAGCATAGAAATTTTATTACTCTCCACATAAGCAAAATTCTTCTCATTCGGAATAGTAGTGGGAGCAAACTCAACTAAATAATTATCATGTGAGGCATAATCCAATTGAAAACTAAAATCATGATGACAAGTTTCATGGATATCATTATTCTTTATAGCATACAAGTCATCACAATAATCATCATAGATAGCAACTTTGTTCTCATAATCAATTGGAACCTCTTCCGGAATAGTGGATTCATCACAAAATAAAGTCATGACCTCTCCAAATCCACTTTCATCAATATAATCATCATAAATAGGAGGCATGCTTTCATCATAATAAATTTTCTTATCAAAACTTGGTGGACAAAAAATATCTTCTTCATTAAACATAGCTTCCCCAAGCTTGTGGATTTGCATATCATTAGCATCATGGATATTCAAGGAATTCATACTAACAACATTGCAATCATGCTCATCATTCAAATATTTAGTGCCAAACATTATAATGCGTTCTTCTTCTAGCACTTGAGCACAATTATCGGAATCCTTATTTTCATGATAGATATTAAAAAGGTGAAGCATATGAGGCATACTCAATTCCATATTTTTTTATAGTTTTCTTTTATAAACTAAACTAGTGCTAAAACAAGAAACAAAAAGATTCGATTGCAAGATCTAAAGATATACCTTCAAGCGCTAACCTCCCCGGCAACGGCGCCAGAAAAGAGCTTGATGTCTACTACACAACCTTCTTCTTGTAGACGTTGTTGGGCCTCCAAGTGCAGAGGTTTGTAGGATAGTAGCAAATTTCCCTCAAGTGGATGACCTAAGGTTTATCAATCCATAGGAGGCGTAGGATGAAGATGGTCTCTCTCAAGCAACCCTGCAACCAAATAACAAAGAGTCTATTGTGTCCCCAACACACCCAATACAATGGTAAATTGTATAGGTGCACTAGTTCGGCGAAGAGATGGTGATACAAGTGGTATATGGATAGTAGATAATGGTTTTTGTAATCTGAAATTATAAAACAGCAAGGTAACTAATGATAAAAGTGAGCATAAACGGTATTGCAATGCGTTGAAACAAGGCCTAGGGTTCATACTTTCACTAGTGCAAGTTCTCTCAACAATAATAACATAATTGGATCACATAACTATCCCTCAACATGCAACAAAGAGTCACTCCAAAGCCACTAATAGCCGAGAACAAACGAAGAGATTATGGTAGGGTACGAAACCACCTCAAAGTTATTCTTTCTGATCAATCCGTTGGGCTATTCCTATAAATGTCACAAACAACCCTAGAGTTCGTACTAGAATAACACCTTAAGACACAAATCAACCAAAACCCTAATGTCACCTAGATACTCCAATGTCACCTCAAGTATTCGTGGGTATGATTATACGATATGCATCACACAATCTCAGATTCATCTATTCAAACCAACACAAAGAACTTCAAAGAGTGCCCCAAAGTTCCTACCGGAGAGTCAAGACGAAAACGTGTGCCAACCCCTATGCATAGATTCCCAAGGTCACAGAACCCGCAAGTTGATCACCAAAACATACATCAAGTGGATCAATAGAATACCCCATTGTCACCACGGGTATCTGATACGTCTCCAACATATCTATATTTTTTGATTGCTCCATGCTATATTATCTACTGTTTTGGACATTATTGGGCTTTATTATACACTTTTATATTATTTTTGGGAGTAACCTACTAACCGGAGGCCTAGCTCAAAATTGTTGTTTTTTGCCTATTTTAGGGTTTCGAAGAAAAGGAATATCAAACGGAGTCCAAACGGAATGAAACCTTCGGGAACGTGATTTTTGGAACGAACAAGATCTGG
>NC_041382.1:570473563-570481112 GCF_002162155.2 Triticum dicoccoides
CCTCCACCCTCGTGGGCCCCCTGTTGCTCCACCGACGTACTTCTTCCTCCTATATATACCTACGTACCCCAGACGATCAGATACGGAGCCAAAACCCTAATTCCACCGTCATAACTTTCTGTATCCACGAGATCCCATCTTGGGGCCTGTTTTGGAGCTCCGCCAGAGGGGGCATCAATCACGGAGGGCTTCTACATAAACACCATAGCCCTTCCGATGAAGTTTGAGTAGTTTACTCAGACCTACGGGTCCATAGTTATTAGCTAGATGGCTTCTTCTCTCTTTTTGGATCTCAATACAAAGTTCTCCCCCTCTCTTGTGGAGATCTATTTGATGTAATCTTCTTTCGCGGTGTGTCTGTTGAGACCGATGAATTGTGGGTTTATGATCAAGTTTATCTATGAACAATATTTGAATCTTCTCTGAATTCTTTTATGTATGATTGGTTATTTTTGCAAGTCTCTTCGAATTATCAGTTTGGTTTGGCCTACTAGATTGATCTTTCTTGCAATGGGAGAAGTGCTTAGCTTTGGGTTCAATCTTGCGGTGTCCTTTCCCAGTGACAGTAGGGGCAGCAAGGCACATATTGTATTGTTGCCATCGAGGATAACAAGATGGGGTTTTCATCATATTGCATGAGTTTATCCCTCTACATCAAGTTAGCTTGCTTAAAGCGTTACTCTGTTCTCTTGAACTTAATACTCTGGATGCATGCTGGATAGCGGTTGATGTGTGGAGTAATAGTAGTAGATGCAGGCAGGAGTCGGTGTACTTGTCTCGAACGTGATGCCTATATACATGATCATACCTAGATATTCTCATAACTATGCTCAATTCTGTCAATTGCTCAATAGTAATTTGTTCACCCACCGTAAAATACTTATGCTCTTGAGAGAAGCCACCACTACAAAAAAATACACTTCCGTGATGATACGTGTTTGTCACAGTAGGTCGCGTTTTTTTTCATGCATGTACATCCATGAGAAATTTATGACAGAATCAAGATAGTCATACCTGTGCTGTCATAGAAGTGTTCCATGACATTACCAAAATTGTCATCACGAAAGTGTCCACTTCCATGACGATAAATCGCGCGTCACAGAAGTGCTTTTGTCAAGGGTGACCGACACGTGGCATCCACCGTAACGGAACGTCGTTAAGCTATCGGGTCGGGTTTTGGATCCGATAACCCGTTAACAGCCCCGACCAATGGGGATTTTCCACGTGTAAAATCATCATTGGCTGGAGGAAACACGTGTCGGCTCATCGTCGGGACAGATGTCATCCACTCATTGGACAGAAGGTGCCTATGATACGTTGACATGTGGTACGGCCCAACAGAGGCCCATTCCTGTGAAAAGGCCAGCCCGTTTGACTTGGTCAAAAGGTGGTGGGCCGACCCATGGAAAGCCTGTTAACGACCTGCTCGCATATAGCCCATTTACAGCCTGCTAACCCAAGGCCCGTTCAACCTATCCGAATTAGGACCAGTACCGTCATCTGGGCCATCCAATATGATTCCAGCCCGTTTTCACTTCTGGCCCATGTATGGCCCATGACGTCTTTCGGCCCATATGAGGCCCTATGTAACTCTTGGCCTATTAACGGCCCGTGGTGAAACTGGCCCGTAATGAACAGTGTATCACTTTACACCCATTAACGGCCTGTGGTGAAACTGGCCCGTAATGAACAGTGTATCACTTTATACCCATTAACGGTCCGTTATTCCGTTGGGCCGTCTCCAACCCATGCTATCTTTCGGCCTTCTTAGAGCCCATTTATTCTTGGGCTCATTTCCAGCATTCGTTTACTTACGGCCCGTTACTGTCATTTTCTGCTTGTGGGCCAAATTCAGCCCGTGGTTACAGTCGGCCTGTTTGTGGTCCATTAATACATTGGGCCGTTTTCATAGCGTCATCAAATACGGCCTATTAACGATGGCCCGTTATGGTCGGCCCATGAACGGACGATTCCAACTCTAGCCCGTTTATGGCCAAATGCAGTCTGTTTGGCCCATGTTTGGCCAATCGATCATACGGCCCGTATAAGGCCCGTTGATGATACGACCAGTAGAAGGCCCATTGATGATACGGCCCATAGAAGGCCCATTGTTTCTACGGGCCGTAGAAGGTCCACTATTTATACGGCCCGTAGAAGGCCCACTGTTTATACAGCCCGTAGAAGGCCCACTGTTTCTACGGCCCGTAGGAGGCCCAGTGTCACTACAGTAAATATTAGCCCATGGTTATTGTGGCCTAGTTTTAAAAAATAGGTTATTGCAGCCACTAGCAAACCGCGGAAAAAGAACTGCACTGACTACAAGCAAACAAATAAACAAGATAACAAGGAAATAAATAAGCAAGCAACATACACTAGGCTATCACGGCTATTAAACATATTACATCCACTGGGCATCAAAGTTCGCCACCAGTGCAAATATAGGGAACACAACAGCATATAAATGCCGTAGCAAAACAAGTCCAGAATTGAAACCACTTCAGAAGAGCTCAAGAAACAATATCCTGGGTACCCATAATGCTGGCGAGATGCTTAGCTAGCTTATTAACTTTCTCTTGTTTGGCGCTTAAGTCCTCCAGCGCTTGCTGCTGCACCAGAAAGTATGCATCTGAATTTTGCAGGGACTTCCTCAGTCCTTCGGCTTCCTATCGCATAACATCTGATCGATTTCTTTCAACTTGAAGTTGAGACTCAAGAAGCCGAACTGATTCAGGCAATGAGTTCGAAGAGCTGGTGCCAGCAGTGGTAGCCAGTAACTCGAACACTACATCAAGACAGGACTTTGGGGTTGTCTCAGTGTCTTCAATATAGTTTTTGTCAGCTTTCTTGGAGACCAACAAGGATGTCTCACTATCTTGAACCTTATCTGCATTACTTCCTTTACCATTGCATAACAGGGTACTCTTCTCCAATATTTTATCCGCGTTCTAAAAGAGAAACAAACAAACACATCTCAGGTTTACAATGTAGTATATGAAACTCATTTTGGTAAACCTGTTCAGTAGTAAGGTGGACAGGATAACAGCATGAAACAAACATATATCTATGTAGTATGGTCACTGTATGGTCTATATCATTCTAGTTTATGTTGCCAAATCAAGGTAGATACAGTTCGAATCATATCTATTTAAGACAAAGCAGCATAGACAAAATATAAGTATGGGAAACTACACAACAATAACAACACTTGTAATGTGCATGGCATGAGAACATAACTGTTTATTCAATTGAAACTGAAATCAACATAGAGCAAGTTACAACAGCAAACAGCCAAACACGTTGAAGAAACAGGTTTAAAACATACCTGTTGCGCCATTGGAGTTTCAATTGCATCCTTCAAATTTGAAATTAGTTGGTATCAGTAAATACAGTGATGCAAGAGCAGAGTAGTATGAACCATAGCTACGGAACCTGACCTGAGAACAATTCTTCTTCTGCTTTAAGCGTTGACTTCGGGTTCGGAGTGGTGGTCCTCGTGATTTGGGCACTGCAGTTACCTTACTAACTGCTCGTGTTTGGGTGCTCTGTGGTGGAGACTGTGCTGTGTCAACGGGAACTGGGTGTCTATCTGCTGGGGTTGGGGTTAGAAGGGGTGTAGCTGGTTCTCTATCCAACTGGGTAGGGGTACAATCTGCATGAGTGTGGGTTATGTGTGGTGGGGCTGGTTCTTGGGCAAGTACAACCATGGTTCTATCTGCATCGACAGGTAGCGCGATCTTTTCTGAAGACCGTGTTTTTACTCCCATAGATACTGCCATCACTCCCTCCAATTGAAATGGCTGATAAACAAGAGAAGTAATTGAATGTACAGACATTGTAAGATAGACAGGTGTAATGGATAGTAGGGAAGAAAACAGGGCATGAAATAATTCACATTTATGTTGTCTAAGCAAACAGAATAGCAGGACATAATTTCACATATATGATGGCTAATTAAACAGGATAGCATGACACAATTTCACATGTATGATGGCTAACTAAACAAGATAGAATTACATACTTCAAAATATGATGACTATGTAAACAGGATGACATGATATAACTATACGATGTGTCTGTTAAAGTGGTTGGCATGCCATAAATCACAAACATGCCGTCGATGGAAACATGATGGCATGATATAATTCACTAATAGAATGACATAATTTAAATATGATGACTATGTAAGCAGGATGAGATGATATAACTATATTATGTCTTTAGAAAATGGGTTGGCATGCCATAATTCAGATACATGCTGTCTATGTAAACATCATGGCATGACATATTTCAAATATATGATTTATATACTAAGAAAGTGAGTAGAGGGCAATCGCATATATGATGTGTCAACTAAGGAGATGGCATTCAATATTGTGTATATGATGTAAAAACTAAGCATTGCAATACAACATATGCATTATATGAGTATAACCCTACCAAGTTTGAGCATACACCTCAGGGGGATAATAGGACTGGTCATCTGCCTCTGAATCCTCCTCTGAAGAGCTATCTGTAACCAGCAAGATATCCGCTTCAGCAGGTAGCATTGTCTGCTCTGAAGACCTTGTTTTCACTCCAGATTTCTCCATCACCAATTCAAATGACTGATGCACAGGAAGAACAGTTGAATATACAAACATTGTCGACAAAAGCAATGAGAAATACAAAAAAAGGACGACATGATATAATTCACATATATGACGCTTGCCTAAACAGCATGGCATTGCATAATTCACATACATAATGCCTTGCAACAAGATAACATTGCATAATTCACATATATAATGTCTTGGAACAAGATGGCATTGCATAATTCACATATATGGTAATTAGACACTAAACAGGTGGCATTCACACAAAGCATGTCTAAACTAAGCAAATGACATAGCAATGCAAGATACCATACGCACGACATGAGCAACATAACCCTGCCAAGTTAGGGCATGCACCTCGGGGGGGGGGGGGATATGACTGGTCATCTGTCTCTGAATCCTCCTCTAAGGAGCTATCGGTAACCAGCAAGACATGCGCTTCGTCAGATAGCATTGTATGCTTTGAAGACCTTGTTTCCACTCTAGATTTTTCCATGACCGTGCCAAATGTATGATGCACAGGAAGAGTAATTGAATGTACTAAAATTGTTGACAAATTTAACACGTAATAAAAAATGATGGCATGATATAATTCACATATAAGATGACTGGCTAACCAGGGTGGCATTGCAAAATTCACATATATGATGCCTAGCTAGACAAGATGGCATTGCATGATTCACATATACGATAAAGAAACTAAACAGATGGCATTGACACAAAGCATGTCTAAACTAAGCAGATGACATCTTTAATGTATACAGTAAGCAATGCAAGGCACCATATGCATGATATTACCAACATCAGCATGCCAAGTTAGAGCGAAGACCTCATGGGGTAAATAGGAGTGGTCTTCTCCTTCTGAATCCCCCTCATAACAGTTATCTTCCTCTTGATTACGATCCGAAATGGGTGGAGGGGGGCTGCCTTTGCGCCCACCATGGAACGACGTCTGCATGAAATTGTATTGCCACCCAAGGCTCGTCTATTTTTCTCTACATGATCAGTTCCATTGTGTACAATAACTGGCATGCATAGGAATAAAACATAGTGAGATTATGTAAGGAGTGCATGCACAAATCCAAGCAAACTGTGGGTAGACCCAAAACCAATGATAGCAGGCAGATAATAGCTTTAGTTAAAAAATACAGATAATGGCTCCTTTAATGTTTGTTTGCACCCAACATGAAACTCACAGTAGACATCGGAGGTTAACTAGATAGTAGACAGATAGTACTGATTGCTGCCCCAATATGTACCCCACAACCATTTAAAAACTCAAGTTTCAGCATTAGTTTGGACCTGACTCGGAGTCTAATAGGTGAACACGAAGATAATGTAGCATGTCATCATATTAAGCGACGCATAACGTAAGCAGACACGAAAGAGTGTGACGACCCATGTAGTCCTCAAGGTCATTTGCTCAGTTGATGATGGTAATGCAGTTGCCGTGGCTGCCGGCGGCGGGGAAGAAGATCTGGAGAGCGGATCCCTGCTGTGGTGAACCCTTCCGTCGTTGGAGCAGCTGAGCTGGGGTGGAACACAGCGCCGCAGGAGCAGGACAAACCACGCAAGGTTTTCTTTGACACATATCTGTAACAGAAGTAATTGAGTAAGGGCTTGTTTGAATCTGAGGACTCTAACAATGCAGGGATAGGAAATAGACAGGAATAGGATAGGAATGCACGTGCAAAACAGAGAATTTAAAAACACAGGATTTCTGCTAATCTGGGTGTTTGATTCACAACAATTGGAAGATCACAGGATGCAAAAAAGCATGGTGAGATTAAGTCAAACCACAAGAAAATGTACGGTTATAATGCTATTATGCTACTATCTCTTAGTCTTGTGCTTGATGAATAGGAATATGAAAAGGAGGATAAGTGGAAATTAGAATTCCTACGGTTTCTCTTTCAAGGAGACACTAAAGGAACAAATCCTACAGTTTTCCTTTGCTCCATTCCTTTGCACCAAATTCATGAAAAGTAGTACCATAGGAAACTTTCCAATTCCGATGTTTTTCATTCACTTTTCCTTCAAGCACTGGCGATTCTAGTAGGCAGGCTTGAGCAAGGAAAATCCTACACTAAAAAAATGTTTTTGTGCTACTTCTATTACTTTGGACCCGGGCCACTGCCACACTAGCTCAACTCCCAGGCCCATCGACAAATGCACAGCTCAAACGCACAGAGATAAATAATGATGGCGTTCAAGAGAGTCCATCACGGATAGCTAAGTTGCCTGGTACCTCACTACTTGTCATATAGTAGGATAAAATAATCGTATTTCCCGTTACTACGAGTGCTCAGTGGACAATATATATAACATGTAGAGTAAAAAAGAGATGCAACAAGTATACAACCTCTTTGGCGAAGCCATGTCGATCTCAGCGTGATTGGGTTGGCCGGTGAGGATGCTCCGGATGACTTGGCTGTCGAAGGAGGGGAAGAAGATCTTAGGCGTCTAGAGATGGAGCCTGAGGTACTGCTCCGCTGTGATGGAGATTTTCGTCGTTGGAGCAGCTCCGGTGAGTTGTACGACGCCGAGGCTGAAGCAAGACAAGAGAGACAACGAACAATGTTAACCTGAGTGGAATTCTAATAGCATCTCCAATACATGACGTAAAATACATAACCACAAAGTGCTAGACGTAAAATACATCAGCCGCTCATCTCTGAACTTAACTGTCGAAACTGAATTTTGCTGTCGAAACTGAATTTTGCTGTCGAAACTGAACGCACTAGCAATGTGAGGCTACACGTCGGTCGACTGACTTTTCATCTCTGGTCAGTCGATTTTGCAGCCGTTGGATACGAAATCAAGGGCCTACAGTTCATCTTCAACCTCCACCCCCCTGAGCCGGCCAAACAGCAGCCCCCCGCCGCCCGCGGCCGGCGGTGCGCCGCCCCGCCTGCCCCGGAAACACTCCCCACCGCCGGTCCGCCGCCGGCCCGGCC
>NC_041382.1:570481533-570547249 GCF_002162155.2 Triticum dicoccoides
CTCCAGCGATCCCCACGCCACAGCCCCGCCACCGCCGGCGACCACCGCCCCCATCTTGAACCCTAAGATAGATAGTGGGGTACCTCTCCGGCGAGCCCCCTCCCCGCTGCGGCTGGTTCTTCCTTCACCCCGGTGGCATCGGAGTGAAGTGTAGCTAAATCGGAGTAGCATCGCAAGCAAGAGCAAGAGCGAGAGCAGCAGCGCGAGCAAGAGCAATAGCAAGAGCAGACCAGGCAGGGGAACGAGAGCAAGAGCAGAGCAGCAGCGCGAGCGAGAGCTAAAGCAGCAGCAGGTCCTACTAATGTGGACGTCGCCGCCGAGGGAGCGAGGCCGTGGAGGAAATGGCCGGCAACGCTGTCATGGATGGAGCCACGTCGTGTCGGCTCGGGACCGAGCGCCGGCAGCACTATGAGATCGAATCAAGAAGAAAATGCGGCGATTAGTGTACAACCTCTTTGGTGGCGCCGATTAGGCCACAGCTTCATCCGAGGAAACGGTGATGATGATGCTCTTTCGGTGGTGCAGGTGAAGACGGCAGTGTGGGAATGGAGGTGGCGGGAAAGACGAGGGGAACATCGGGGGAACTCCTTGGAGGTGGAGGACGGGGTGGCTGAACCGGCGGGACGATGAGATCGATGACGGATCCTCATCCGGTACGGTGGATGAGGGACGTCGAGGTGTTGCTGTGGATGATGTCGTCGGGGAAGAGGCTCCGGCTGGGTGGCGGACGGAGCAGGGTGTGGGGTTTCGTCGCGGGTTTTCACGGCCTCGGTGTACGAATGGGTGGGCGGATGGGATGGCAGTGGGGAACCATGGCTTAGAGACGCGCTTGTCCGAAATGTGGGGTAAGTTATGAAAGTACCCCCACCGATTTGAGGCGGTTCTTTCGGTTTAGGGGTACCACGGGCATTTCGCGTGTCGGGATTTCACAGGAGGTGGGAGTTTTCACGCGCGTTGTAATTTCGGAATAGCAAGGCACGGGTTGAGATGGAGGGAGTTGTCGGAGCACAACAAGACAAAGATATATCTTAAATATTTCGGGCTAACAAGGCACGGGTTGAAGAGGCGGGAGTTTCGCAGCACGATAGACAGAGACGCTAGCTTGAATTTTCGGCATAACAAGGCGCGACTTGAAATTTCGGAAGAACAAGCTTAACGTGTACCCAAAAAAAGACAATTTGCACCTCAACACGCACAACACACACACAAACACCATTTAGAGTAGAGTATGGTACACGTGCATTGCACGCATGAGATTTGGCAACCAAATTATGAATAAATACCACATTATAGCATGCAAGCTTTGAGTCATATATGCATGATGTAGATGTTCGTTTAATTCTTATAGTTCATTTCATTCGAAATCATCTAGTTTTTATAAGAAAGCTAATCTATTTTAAGATTCATGGAATTGTGCGTCGTAAGACATAAAGTAAAAACAAATAATGGCAAATCATGTAGAAAAACATTTGGGCAATTCTGATACGGAAGATTATAGAACAAATAAGAAGTGCTTGTGTTTTGATGTTTGTGCATTATGCTTAAGTTCAACCATGGAGTCTTCTAGATTATACATGTGGCAAAATCTGGTGGAAACTAGATGATATCCAACGGCCAGTAGTGCTCAAATTTGCCATCTTTGGACCATCGGATTCGCCTCATCCAACGACCATCTTTCAAAGTTAAAGTTACCCGCACACAATATAAAAAAATATATAATATAATATATATAGGGGTATAGATATAGATATGTGATGCAAAAGCCGCCCATCATCTCCAATTAGAATAGTGTGTCCATGCATGGATGCGACGTGGCCAAATGATGTCTGCCATCGGTATCTAAAATTCAAATCAGTCTGACCTTGTTTAATGTGTATACATTACAACATGCTCGTTTCCAAACCACACCGCTCAGATCTCCATTATATTCATGCATGCATGGGTTTCAAACATCAGGATCTCTTATTCAAATATTTGAATTCAACTTTACATTGATTGTGACCTCACCTATTCAGCTATTTTTTTACACCCACACAGTAGTCTTCTCTTTATAATTGTACCACTAACTTTCTCTCGTGCATGCATGCACACACACTACCAGTCAGCATTATCCATCGCACGCATGCAATCTTTTTCTTCAGGTCGGTCTCCCATGAAGGCACACACCAACACACATCCCCCTCTCCATCATATCGGGCATTCTTTATCTCTCACGCGTGCATGCGCAACGATCGATGTTCCTCTATGTATGTGTGTATATAGCTAGGTCTTTCATAGTTTTCCACACAAACCGATCAATCGATATATCCAGTGAGGTCTCACCCTCTTTCCCACGTCCACATCGATCAATCTATACCTCTCTATATAGGATTAACATATATAGCTAATACACCCACATTAATTATGTATCCAACGTCCCCCTCTCATCATCCATGCCTTCCGCTTCATCTCTCAGACGCGTGCACAATGGCGAAGACAGGGGCGGTAAGGGCCCTGCCCCCTCCCCCCTAACATCACTATATATCAAGGCTAATATGAATGTGATCATTAGACAATTGCTGCTAAAAATGGTTTAAGTTCATGAATTGACCCTCCTCGTAAAGGATTAGCAATGCTTGGCCCCCTAGCTCATTTATTTTTCATGGCTCTGCCAATGCGCGCATCAGCGCACGTGTTCGCCCCCTCTCTCTAAATATCGATCTCGCACTTGTGCATTCCTTCATAGTCTCCCTCCACTCGGCCCCTCGCACCATCTTCTAGCCCCCCACCGGATTTTGCCACATGTACAATCTAGCAGACTCCATGGTTGAACTTAAGCATAATGCACAAACCTCAAAACAACAGTGGTTCTCTTTTGTTATAGAATCTTCCGTATCATAACTGCCCAAACTTTTTTCTAGTTGAATTGCCATTATTTGTTTTTACTTTATGCTTTACAACGCATAATTCCATGAATCATAAAATAGATCAAGGGCTTCTTTGATTCAAAGGATTCTCAAAGGAATTTTGGAGGATTCTAACCATTAGGAGTTTTTCCTATCTTGGTTGTTTGATTCGTAGGATTGTAAACCATAGGAATTTTTCCACATGATTCATTTGCACTAGATTTCATAGGAAACATCCCATCCACTCAAACCTCTTTGAAAGAATTCTGCGTTTTTTTCTATGCACAATCAAACACTCGTACAATCCTGTAGGATTCAAGACGATATTCCACTATAATCCCATGTTTTTTCTATTCCCGCGTTCTTAGCTTTTCTTATAAAAACTAATTGATTTTGAATGAGATGAACTATAAGAATTAAACGAAGGGCTACATCAGGCATATATGACTCAGAGCTTACATGCTATAGTGTGGTATTTATTCATAATTTGGTTGCAAAATCTGATGCGTGCAATGCACGTGTACCTTACTAGTACTTCGAGTATGTGCAAAACACGTAAATTAGAATACCAATGGCACGCTACACAGTGTCTCTCTTACAGTTCATGAAGCCACGTGGCACATGTGTAGGCGTTGTCGCGACCTCCTTGCGTGGATTGATCACAGTGACGTGCTGCTGGTTCCAGAAGAATGTACTCGTCCTCCCTGAGCCATACTGGCGGTACATGCACGAAGCGAAGATGTGCACGCACGCCATGCACGCACTCATTCCTCGCACGCACACGCGGGTACGCGGGCAGACACGATTTTGTACCAAGATCCACCCCATGTGATAATTTGACGCGTGTAAAGTCGTTCACTTCATTGATGGTTAACTAATACAGCGCATGCAAATTGAGTGGACGTGAGGGCGGAAGAAAGACATTATTACTCCACTGCGCGCATGCGAGTAGTTAAATCGTGGGTTGCTAGTAGTACTTCCATTGGTCTACTTCGTATTTTGTGCCAATTTTTGACAGTAACATAATATTTACGCATTTGGCAGTGTAGTACTTGAAATTTATGTTCCGCTAAACTCATCGGGAGCCGTTTAGGGCCTCGAAACCAAAACCATCAATTAATCTTTACCTTGTTCCCATCACATTCGAAAGCCTGCTCACACCTACTAGTAGTACGTACCAAACCTGAACGTGTTCCCATTATGCAGGTATTAGTACTAGTGCTAGTACTTAGGTTATAAAAAGGGGAACTACCTAACTGAAAATCACTCTACCTTTCCTCCTCATAAGTGCTTCTTCTTCGTCTGTCGTTGCCATGGCCGGTGAGCAGATCTCTAGGTCGAGAACTACTCGTAACAAGGGAGCGGCAACCAAGGCTGCGGACAAAAAGAGAGGGCTCGCCGCCACGCAGAGACCTCGAAAGATCCCTCACCGGCAGGCAATGGCTCCCAGGAGCGCCCTAGCCGCGAAGGCGAACATGCCGAGCCGGCGGAGCTGGAGTCGTTATCCCTCAACGGCATGCCCGATCAGCTCAATAAGCAGAAGGAGTTCATCCAAGGCTTGATGGAGTTGCTGAAGGAGAGCCTCGACGACATGCCCGCTGAGCTCAATCAGCAGGGGGAGTTGACCGCTGGCTTGGTGATGCTGCTGAAGAAGAGCATTGCCTCGGAGAAGAAGGCGACCAGCGAAATCCTGCGACTTTGGGAGGACAATGCGAAGCTCTGCCACGAGATCGACCTATTGAAGGAGAAGAACGCCGGCTGGAAGAAGCTTCATGAGAATAGTAGTTCCTCGATGAAGATGCTGCAGGCCCTCGCCATGGAACAGAAGGAAGAGTTGGCGAAGCTCCGCATCGAGCACCCGACTGCTGTCAAGGTACGTAATATGGCCATGGAGCAGATGATGAAGGCTCGCGTTGAGAAATGCCGTGTCATGGACACAATGATGAAGATGGCGGAGGAGACGCGCAAGGAGATGGAGGTCATGGAGGCGATGAAGAAGCAGTGACGACTCCGCGGCGAATTAGATCATTTGGGGTGATGATCTTCCTTCTTCTTTTGCTCATGTGTTTCATCTTTTGCTTCGGGTGTTTCGCCGCACGTGTCACGTTCTCTGCGAGGCATGAATAGAACACTGTTTTTTTAGGGAATGAATAGAACAATGCTAACAATGAGATGGTTAGAAAATTAGATCATTTTTTATCGCCATATGGCACTGGGTTGCCGTGTTTCGTGCTCCTCCGTCGCAGTACTACTCCAGTGGAAAACTTGAGTATACCACACGGTTCTTTGCCCCTCCTCGATCAGGTCATCGGCGCATTTATACGGGTAGTCAAATCACAAGGCCCCGCCTTCCAGCAGTAATGAGCCGTCAAATCACAAAGGCCCTCGCCTCTCGTGAAACCGACCAAGCTAGACTGCCCCGCCCTCTAGCCTTTTAAAAAATGTATACTTTTGTACAGCAGTAGTATCGATGGATTGCGCCATGGAGCAAAACTTGAAATAAAAAAAGGTGGTACATATAGAGAGCGCTCGTCGCCAAATTATGCATATAGTACTATTAAAAAGGCTAGTCACAATAATGGTGTCCAGCACAACCCACCCCTCAAATAAAACTAAGAGGGTGCTTGGATACGTTTTAGTCCCATGACTAAAAGTAGTGGGACTAAAACATGCTAGCCTCACCCATGCTTGGATCCAAATACTAAAAAGGCTAAAATCAAGTTAATGAGCATTTATTATCCTCCAAACCCTCCAATCCAGAACTTGCCTATGTTAAAGGAGAGGAGTTAAATGAGTAGAGAGAGGGCTAATCCACATTTTAGTAGGGGTACCCCTGACTAAAAAAATAGTCTCAAGACTAGTTTTAGCCCCTCTTTAGTCAGGGGTGCTTGGAACTTTAGCCTCTTAAAGAGACTATTTTTAGTCAGACTAAAATAAGTCCCTTGGATCCAAGCACCCTCTAAGCATCCTGGAATTCTTTGACAAAACTAAGCACCCTGAAATTCTTTGACAACTAAATTGCTGGCTATATGATGTTGGCCATATATAATATACGTATATAATGTGAAGAAATGAGTGGTAGTACTATACCAATTAAAAGATGAAATGTAAGAAATACTAGTATGTACGTACTGAAGAGTTAAAGTAACGCAAAGAAACATAACATAGTTCTGCTGGGGGCTCGGCACAACACACCCCTCAAATTAAATTAAGCACACCTGAAATTAAAATTTGCAACTATTCCGGTAGACACTGCATTAGAACCACCATGAGCAACAACACTGCCACCTTACTCGGAGTCCTCGTCCACGTCCTCGACTTCGTCCTTGTCCCTCTTCCTCTTAGCCGATAGTTCTTTGCTTGAACCGCACACTTGGCTGTTGCTCTTCATCCAACCCTTGTAGACATTGAAGCAAAGGTAGCCATCCATTGCAGCGTAGTGGATGTGGTCTATATCTAGTACATTCCGCTGCCATGCATGACGATGAAACGTGTAATGAGGTTTCTCCAGTTTACTGTACGAAGGATGAACCATGGCTCCTGCTAGGGTCAGCATTGAAGGCTAACGAGAGGACACCAGCCGATTCTTCTGGAGATCGAAGGTGTTGCCTACAACGAGGCCTATCCGATGCAGGACTTCTTTGTTGTTACCAAAGTCTACAGTAACGAATTTGACTAGGTTGCTCTTGAGGAAGTTCTTAAAATCCTGGCACTCAACGTCGGCATGGCATATGTGGTAGACCAAGCAAACATTATGTACGCAAACCTGGATCACGGCGGGCTTCTTCCTCTCTTCGTCCTTTAGATCCTTCTCTCGTCCCAGGACTGTGGTGTACTCAACATCTAGCCCAGCGACCCACTCATCATCTGAGTTTTCGAACATGCGTCTGAAGCGAGAAAGGCATCCTTTCACCGTCGTGGAAGAACGGGTGTAGATGACGTCGAACTCATCGCCGGTGATGGTTCTAACCTTGTACTCACCGCCGACCATGGAGAATTGGGACGCCATGGATTTGGGAGGAGGGTTAGGATTAGTGGAACTGCCGTAATGTGAATGGACGGGACGACTAGGAGCGAACCGCCGTAGTATTGAAGGACGTGCGGGGACGAGTAGGAGCGAACTGCCAGCGTGTGAACGGCAGGGTAGTGGCTTTCCATTCTCCCATGATACGGACTTTCAAGAGCCCTTGGATCTGAGATCGAACGGTTGCATGGTGTGATTCTAGACCTATGGGTGAATATCCTATCCTGGAGGGTTATTCTACAAATTTTCAGCAACTTAGCATGCGACCGTTTAATCTCAGATCCAAGGGCTGCCAGCAGCCCGTATCATGGTCGCGCCTACCACGACCGTCACGTCACTTGCGCGGTCGCTCCCTTGGAGATTTAACACGGTGCGTTAGGCTATCTGATGTTGGCATGTCATACATAGTCATCACTTAGTCACTCATACTACAACAAGGTTGGCTATAAGTGTATTTGTTTACTCCTCTCTATCTCTTTCTTCGTACTCAAGGAAGAAAGGGTGCTAAGCGCATGTATTTATTGCATTTGCCAAGGAGTGACCTCTTCCAATGAAATGGTGTTGCTAAGTTTTCTTCATTTAATTAGCTATAGACTCAAAATTGTCTTTTCACCTAGGTACACGCGGTTAGCACCGTTTCTTCCTCGGGTCACCAAACTAGTCTCTCTCTTCTTGATTAACTTGCCACATCAGACTTTATGCCTATGTGGCAAGCTTAAGCACCTGTAGGAGCAAGTAAAAGTAAGTACAATAGTGCGCTTTACATGGCATTTTTGCATATGTGGAGGAAAGAGAGGCAAGGAAAAAGTGGAGAAGTGGGCTCTCATGCAAGAGCCAGCCTCTACTACATGGTGGAGCATTGGGAGAGGCACCTGTATGGAGGTGGTCAGGAATCTGGGAGACTCACGCCGGTCGTAGCGCCGCAGTTAAAATGATAATGGCAAGACAAATCACAGGGCCCCACCTGTCCAGCAGTAACTCGCTGTCAAATCACACAGCCCTACGTTTGCAGCAGCCTACTCCCTCTTCTTCTCGCATCTCTGTCGAACCGACTAGGCGGAACTGCCCTGCCGCCTACCGCGCAGGAAAAGCCCCACCCTCGACTTTTAAATAGTATACAGTATACTAATTTTGTATCCTTGGATTGCGCCCGCACCATGGAGCAAAGCGTCTAAAAACATAGGAGAGACGGCGGTCTTGCAATAGAGAAGAGGGAGAGGCAAGACAGTGGTTTTGGAATGGAGATGATGGGGAGGAGAGGAGGTGGTTTTGCAATGGAGAAGAGGGAGAGGAGTGTGCGGCAGCGATTTAGGATTGGACGAGAGGGTCGGCGCACTCTGACTGGATCAAAATCAAAATCAATTTACCATTCAATTAAGAAAGTGACCCCACATTAACTAGTCTCCCTTTTATTCTGGGTCATAATTGACCATGATTTTCGCACATAAAATATATGTTATACGTTGTATACAAGGCCACTATCAAAATTACAATTTGCAACTATACAAGGCCACTAACATTAATTGAGGCAAAATTGATGGCGTTTGCCTCGTACTAGCACCCGAGGACATTAATATCCCCTGTGTGCATGCGGGAGTGAGAAGGTTAGCTTGAATTCCCAACATTAATCAACCAATGAGGAGTAAGAGGGTTGGCTTGTTGTGCTTGGGAGAGAAAAACCACATTAATTAACACGACAATCAAGGTGACAAGCTAGCTTGCAACATTGACTTAAACATAGCATTGATTTTTACCTTGGTACCTGTAATATGAGTTTTTGGCCTTGTATACAAAAATGGAGGGAGTATAATTTGAAAGTACATTCAGATACGAACCAAACGATACAATTTTTGGTGACATGCATTCACATTTTGCTTGTCAAATACAGTAGGTGGTCAAACTTTGACCCAAAATATGCCAAACAACAAAAAAATACTTCCAAGACCAGCGCCGCTATTCCGCTCTTCTCCTCTTCAACCACCGCCATTCCTCTCCTGTTCCAATCTAAATGCAGCACCGCTCCTCTCCTCTTCCATTTCAAAACCACCACCCCTCCTCTCCTGTTCCAGTCCAAAACCAGCGTCGCTCCTCTCCCGTTCTAATCCAAAACTAGCGCTGCTCCTCTCCTCTTCCATTCAAAAACAACCGACGGCGAGTGAAGGTGCTGTGGAGAAGTAGATCGATGGAGGAGTACAACCGATATGTGAGGATCACAGACGGCGACCCTGTGAAGCTAGCTAGGATGTTGGAGATACAGTCTTGGTTTGACAACAAGGACCAACTAGCGGCGACAGCGACATCCATGGCCAAATATCTGCAACAGAGCGAAAAGGCGGCGATACTCCCGGAGGGAGTCGCGTCGGAGTACATAGAGTTGCTCCTCTGGGCCATGGAGCAAACAGATTCACCGAATTTGATCGTGAGGGAGCAGTGGTGGGAGTATCAATCCCAGACGGAGCATGCACCAGAGATTGAAGGATCGAGCATCTACAGGGTGCCATTTGTGAGGGTGTCCTGCCAGAGCGAGCCGGTGGAGTCTTCGTCGACCGAACCCAACTGCAAGAGGAGAAAAGCAGTTGGCCCGACGACGCTTCCCCTCCATCGTCTCCCTCGCCGTTCACATCGTCTCGCGGGGCGACTGTCTGCTGCCGAGGAATAGGAGGGGGTTGCCCCCCAGCCCAATAGTCGGGCAGGTTGTGAATTGTCAGGAGGAGCTTAAGGTTATCAGTATTTACAAGTTGTGAATTGTGTTTTGTGTTGTGTATTTTGAGAGTACTTTCAGATATGAATGTCTTTTGAATTTCAGATTTGCAGTATTGAGCATATAAAGTATTTTATGAATTCTAGAGATCTATTTTTAGCACTTAAAAAATGTAGTTTCATGGGAGTATAAAAGTGCAGACAATGTGATTCTCAAAGAAGAAACTGCAAGTTTCAGTTTCAGATAAGAAACTGCAAGTTCGGTTTCAGATAAGAAACTGCAACTTTTAGAGGCAGAGCATTTATATTAATACGGCCTTTTCAAACAGGGTTAACATCATGTTCGTAGTTTTATTCATGGTCGAAAATGGAAGTACCAGCCAGTTAACATCATGCTGATCAACATTCATGCATAGCACATCTTCATATGATGCTCAGTCAAAATGCCCACACAATGTCGAGTGTGCGAAACACAGAGAAAACGAGGGACGAAGTTTTGGCAAGTGTTGGACGTGGTTTTGGGCTGCCCCGTCTAGGCTTTCATTTTTAACATGCGCAACCCACGACCTCGGATGGGAGGTCCATAGGCATGTTTGTATTTTCTTAGGGCCGTCATGTATCGACCATCCTATGGACCTCCCATCCGAGGTTTTATTTTTGGCAGCCCAATTTATGTATTTTTTTGAAGAAAACGCAGAGGTCTGTTCTATGTTTCTATATAAGAATAGGAACGCCAGGTCCAACTTATGTTTCCCTTCTAACTATATTATATATGTTTAAATTATTTTATATGTTGACTGTTTAGTTCACATACTACCTCCTTTCGGTTTGTAGCGGTTATCTCAAAATTTTAGTTTTTCCATTTTATAAGGCTCAGTTTGGTTGTTTTCCATCACATGTTCAGATTCCAAGGTGCATTAAATCATTGCATGCAAGTATTAAGAGAAAATTGACCAATGCATGTACTTTATGCATGCATGCATTGCAATTTATGCATTGATAAACATAATTTTTGAGGAAAACAAGTGCATTAATTAGGTGCTTTTGAAAACTACAAAAAGTATTCCACCATTCATCATCTACCTTGGTTGGTGAGATTTTTGAATTGAGCCCTATAAACCGAAAAGGAGGGAGTAATTGGCAAATAGATCTCGCCGCCACCCCCCGCCTCCTGACTCCGGGTGCACCTGCCCCCCTCAGCAAGTCCGCTCACGCGCCCCATGGAGTCGCCGGCCATATCCACAGGGGAATGGCTGGAAGACAGGCAGATGTACAAGATGCATCTCCACATGTCTACAAAGCCTTCCCGCGGATGCTCCAGCCGCTCGACTCCGTCGCGCCGGTGGTGCTGCGGGAGACTCGAGGGAGGAGATGGAGGGAGCGGGCGATGCGGATCCGCGACGACGCTCTCTCCTGGACCTAGTGCATGCGCGAATGGAGGGAAGTAGAGGAGGAAGCTGCGAGGGAGGAAGCCGAGGAGGGACCGAATCCGTTCTCTCACTCGTGCAGGTATGCTCGGATGTGCAAGGAACATGTGGATTGGAAGCTGCTGAATATAGCCCTGCGGATCTACTTCGAAGGAGATTTCTTGAAGAAGTACAGGATGCCCCACCCCAGTGAGCCGCCGATTGCGTTCGTTCGATGGGCGAAAGGAGAAGTGAATTCAGGAGATCCACGCCGTGCTGTGAGATGGGAATGCTTGACTAGACTCCTGCCCACCAGCACACCACCGGAGCCGGAGCAGGTGGATCCCCTACCTTACCTCTCCCCCAAACCTGCAGAAGATTGAAATTAGGCTTGCAATCTGCTTCAATTGAGCTGTCTGGTGGTTATTTCTGCTTCCTGAGAGACAACATCTGGCTAGAGGAGGAGAAGGAACCAGGAACTCCGATGAATTTCCCCTATCACAATGGGGGGAGCGCCGGTTGGGCGGTGGTATGGCCCACCTCCGCCCCAAATGGGGGCACAATCTGGGCAGGCTCCTGTAATTTCCCAAGATCAATCTGCTGGTGGTTCTGACTCTCAGATCAGTGGGAAATCTCAAGGCAAGAATCAGCAAAAGAAGAGATAGGACATCCAGAAAACTGCTCCTGCCCCTGCTTCGGGCCTTATGGCATACTCTGAGGTGATCTGCTACAACTGTGGGGAACCAGGGCATCACCATTTGGATAAATGTGTCAAGCCCAAGAGTTGTTTTATCTGCAAAATGGTTACCCATAAAGTTGAGAATTGCCCTGTCAGAAGGAAAACTCACAGTTTTACTAGATATGTTGGAAGTGCTGCTCCAGGATTATGTCCACCATTGACAGAATTTTCTGTGACACAGAATTAGATAGTTTCTTTCCCCTTTCTAGTTGTAGAGCTCTGCCAGATGTGGTAGTGACCACACTCCTTTGCTCTGGAACTCTGTTCTTAACCAAACTCCAAAGAGCAATAGTTTTAAATTTGAAAAGTGGTGGTTGCTTAGAGAAGATTTTACTGAGCTAGTCAGGAAAATCTGGAATGAGCCTACTGGGAGCAGCTACCCCCTAGAAAATTGGCAGATCAAAATCAGAAGATATAGAAGAACTACCAAAGGGTGGAACTCCAATGAGGAAGCTAATCTTAGAAGATACAAAAGGCTTCTCCTCCTTGAGTTTGATTCTCTAGATATTAAGGCAGAAACCACTGACCTCTCTGAGGCTGAGACTAATAGATTAAACTTTGTCCATGGAGAGCTCAAGAAAATTTGGCTTCAAGAAGAAATCAAAGCCAAACAAAGGTCTAGAGATAGGAACATTAAGGAGGATGATAGAAATACTGCCTACTTCCATGCAGTAGCTAACCAGAGGAGGAGGAAAACCCTCATTCACTCCCTTGATGGCCCTAATGGCCCTGTTACTGAGGTAGATGAGATGCTGAAAGCGGCTAGTGACTTCTACAAAACAATTTTTTCTCTGCTTCTGAAAAAGTCTTTCCTGCTAAAAATGAGCTGCTAGAAGCCCCTTTTTCAGAGACAGAGGTGAAGGAAGCCATTTTTAGCTCTTATCCTGATGGGGCTCCTGGTCATGATGGGATTCCCTTCTTGTTTTACCAGCATTTTTGGGACTTGGTGAAAAATGATCTCTTAGATCTTTTCCAAGCCTTTCATAGAGGAGAGTTGGATCCAACAACTTACTCATGGGGGGTCTGTTGGGGTCAAGTTAAATAACTGTGAAAGTGATTTTTTCCTTGCTGGTAAAGGCCTTAGGCAAGGTGACCCCATCTCCCCGCTTTTGTTTAATTTAGTAGTGGACGTTCTTACTAAAATGTTGAGCAAAGCTGCTGATCATAGTCTGATTGCAAGGCTCTGTCATGAGGTCTGCCCTAGTGGCATCATCTGCCTTCAATATGCAGATGATACCATCCTTTTCTTAGACAATGACTCCACACATGCTAGCAATCTGAAAACTGTTCTAACCTGGTTTGAACAAGTCTCAGGCATGAGAATCAACTACTCTAAAAGTGAACTCATGCCTATCAACATGGATGATCAGGAGTTAGCTGACTTCCTCTCTATTCTAGTCGTAAGAAAGGTAACTTCCCCATTAAGTACCTAGGTATCCCTCTCCACTATGATAAACTGAGGAGAGAGGATATCCAACCCCTTCTGGATAAAATCATTAAAAAGATTGCTGGGTGGTGGGGCAAACTTCTCTCTTACAGAGGTAGATTGATCCTCATACAAGCTTGTTTGGCTAGCATTCCAGTGTATCTCCTCTCCTTCTTCAAGTTCCCTAAATGGGCAGTGAACCTCATCAATTCTCAGATGTCTCATTGCTTGTGGAATGATTTTGAGGGAAATAGGAAGCTACACCTTGCTAATTGGGCCCTAGTCTCTATGAAAAAAGATTTTGGAGGCCTAGGCATACCTAACCTCCAAGAAATTAACATCTGTCTTCTAGGGTCTTGGATTAAAAGATTCTATGAGGAAGACCTGAAACCCTGGAAGCTTCTTATTGCCCATAAATACCTAGGAAATAAACCTAATATTTTTGTCCCTTCCTCCAACACTAAGACCTCTAGATTCTAGAAAGGATTAAAATCTATTATGCATGCTGTGAAATTTGGCTACAGATGGAACATAGGGGATGGGAGCAGAACCAGGTTCTGGGAAGATACTTGGTTTGGCACATCCCCCTAGCAGTCCAATTTTGGCCTATTTACTCTGTCCGCAATGAGCTTAACAAAAGTGTCAATGAAGTTTGGGACGGTCAATGCCTAAAACTCTCTTTTAGAAGGAACTTTAGTGATAGTCTCATGGAACAATAGTTCCAGTTGGAGGAAATTGCCAAAAGCATTACCTTTACTGCCGAGCCGGATGCCCTAATTTGGCACCTGGACAATAAGGGGAAGTATTCCTCCATCTCCCTCTATCATGTTATCAACTTTAGAGGGGTTCAACCCATGTTTATTTCTGTTGTCTGGAAATTGAGAGTTCCCCCTAAAATTCATGTATTTCTCTGGATTCTCTCCAAAAACAAATTGATGACTAGGGATAACCTTAGGAAGAGACACATCATCAAACCCCTTGATTGTGTTTACTTCTTGGAACAAGAGTCTTGTTCTCACCTATTTTTTGAATGTATAGTTACTAAACATCTCTGGGCCCACATTGAGGAATATTTCTCTAGTCAGATTGGCTCATCCTTCGAATCTGTCGCCGGATTCTGGATTGCTGCCAAAAAGTGCTTAGTTTTAAACATTCTTAGCTCGGTTGTCCTTTGGTTCCTATGGAAATATAGAAATGCTATGATTTTCAGTAACACCTCCTGGATTTCCATTCCGCAGGTCTTGAGGTTGATCAGGAACATGGTGGGGAACTGGGCGATTCTCTCCTCCGGATCGGACAAGGACAAGTTGATGAGCTTCATGAAAACCCTAACAAGATCCCTCCAGAAACCGTTGGCAATCACTTGTGGCTGAACAAGGCTCGACCTGCTCTGGGGCCAGACCCTCAAGATCTCTGATGAAGATGATGGGCACCTGGCGCCGAAAAAGAGGGACATCCACCATGCTATGCCTTCCAGCCCGGTGTCTCTGCTTGCTTACTGGTCGCCGCACGCTGACACGGCCCCTCGGCTGAAGACCATGAAGGCTTCGCTGGACCCTCCTTGTGTCATTTGAGTGCTCTATCCGCTCTGCCTTTGGCACCGCTCAGGTGATTTGTGTTATTTAGAGAACTTGTTCATCCACCCCCCTAGTTTGTAGCTTTTCTACCTTTGCTTTTGAACTGCTCTTTGAGCTGCTGTATCAGAATATGTTGTGGTTTCGTTCTCAGCAATGGAACCGGGGAGATGCTCCCTGTTTTTCTAAAAAAATATTTTATATGTTATTATATATTATTTTTATTGTCATCATATATTTAACAGATACTTACATATGTAAGAAAACAATATCCCACATCTTATTAACTTATAAAAATAATTTCTTAACAAATAAAATCCTGGATTGTTTTGGCACGAAAATCCTAGTGATTGTGTACAAAAGCTTGGTAAGATTTAAGGACGAATGCAATAATATCACTTATTATTTAAATATATTTATAACAAAATGCTCAGCCCCTTTTTATTTTCTGATAACATTGCTGGCCCAACCCAACATTATAATTAGAATCATCCCATCAAAAGCGTGTATTTCGAGAAAGTGCAAATGGCTTATAATTTTTTAGGAAATAAAATAAACGGGCCGCATGGACGCTACATTATTTGTTCACCCAGCCCAGCTAATGGCTGTAATTCAAAAAAAAAAGATCAAATTGACTGTAAATTCTACCGCGCAAAAAAAAGACTGTAAATTCTGAAAAATGGGTTGAATACGTGCCACATTTTTGAAGGCTGAAATGTGGGCCAATAGGTCGAAGCCAATGCAAGTCGTTGTCAATTTAGTCAACAAATGATTCTGACATGTTAGCCGTTGGATTTACATCCAACGACTGGCATCCATCTTCAATCTCTCGTCTTCTTCCTCCAGCGCCGTCGGGACCACCTCCCGCCTCCTGCTGCTAGCAGCTCTGCTTAGCACGCTTCGCTATTAAGCGCTACTCCACCGTTGGCCAGGCCATCCCTCCACCCCTCCACACCTCCTGTTCTTCTCCATCGACTGCCGAACCACACCGCACTAGAACCAGTTAACCCTCGTACACCTCTCTGTCTGCGACTCTACTCCTGCGTCTTCCCATCTCCGGCTCGTTGCTGTCCGGGGCCTCGCCGTCGTCCACCACCTTGGATGCGCTCGGCGCGGCGTGGTCAACGAACGACACCATCGGAAGTATACTGTGCGTGGAGAGGCTGACAGCTGGGTCCACGGCCGCACACAAGGAAATGCCTCCTTATTACGTGCAAAATAATGATTCCTCCACCTGACATCTGGGACCCACCGGAAAGGCCTCTGTATTTCGCGAAATAAAGTGCCCCCCGCTAACATGTCGGACCCACCAGCTATCTTCGCATGCAAGGAAGTGCCTCCTTGTTACGCACAAAAAAATGAATATTCCCCTGCCAGCTGGAACCCAGCATAGTGGGAGGCTGACGTGTGGGCCTACCAAGTTGACGGGGATGGAGGGCTTTGTCAACTTAGTCAATATGAACGATTCTAGCTCTTGTTACCGTACGATGTTCATCCAACGGCCGTACTGCTTCTTCAACCTCTGGTCTTCTTGCTCCAGCCGCCCAAACCAGCGCCGATCGTGCCGCGTGCTCCTGCCTCCTGTGGCCGGCTGTGATGCCGCAGAGGCCTCACCGCCCCCTACTACTCCCATCGCTGGCCAGGCCATCCCTCTACTCACCCACACCCCCTGTTATTTTGCGGCGACAGCAGCCTCACACCGCAGCCGAACCAGTGAACCCTCGTACTCCTCTTTGCGTGGGCATCCACTTCTGCATCTTCCCCGGCTCCCAGTCGTCCCCTTCCTAATCCTCACCGTCATCCACCGCCCTGGTGCTCTCGGCGCGGCGTGGTCAACGTGGTCAACGACCGACTTCCATCGGAAGAGTACTGTACATGGAGAGGCTGACAGCTGGGTCCACGGCAGCCGCAAGGAAGTGCCTCCTTATTACGCGGAAAATAATTATTCCTCCACCTGACAGCGGGGACCCACCGAACGAGCCACCAGTATTTTGCAAAAAAAATCGTTTCCCCCTGACCGCTGGGACCCACCGGACGGGCCACCATATTTCGCGAAAAAAACGTTCCCCCGCTGTCAGCTCGGACCCACCGGAAGTGCCTCCTTATTACGCACAAAAAAAATGAATACTCCCTCAGCTAGCTGGGACCCACCTTGCTGGGAGGCTGACTTGTGGGCCTACTAAGTTGACGGGGATGAAGGGCTTTGTCAACTTAGTCAATATGAATGATTCTAGCTCCAGTGACCGTACGATGTCCATCCAACAGCCGTAGTGCTTCTTCAACCTCTGGTCTTCTTGCTCCAGCAGCCCAAAGCAGCGCCGGTCGTGCCACATGCTGCTGCCTCCCGTGGCCGGCTGTGCTGCCACAGAGGCCTCACCGCCCCCTACTATTCCCACCGCTGGCCAGGCCCTACGGCGACGGCAGCCTCACACCACAGGCGAACTAGTGAACCCTCGTAGTCCTCTCCGCGCGGGCTTCCGCTGCCACGTCGTCCCCTTCCTAGGCCTCGCCGTCGTTCAGCGCCATGGTGCTCTCCGCGCGGTGTGGTCAACATGGTCAAGGAACGACTTCCATCGAAAGAGTACTGTACGTGGAGAGGCTGACAACTGGGTCCACGGCCACAGCCCCATTTTTTGTGATTTGCCAAGTAAGTCGCTTTGCCAGGCCTGTTGGGCTACAAATCTTTCAAGATGAGGAGAGCTTTCATTCGGCTGGCCGAGAAAATGGCCCATCAGTAATGAGAAATGGGTTGTACATTTTTAAAACACATCAAACTGGCAATTAGTTTCAAATATCTTTTTTTCATTTCAAGATTTTAAATTACATTAATTTTTATGCGTGGAGAATTTGTTGGATTTTATATTGGTATACATTTATTTTTAAAATTAGTTTGAATGTGAGTCGAAATTTCGGGATTAAAAACAGTTCGGACCGCACCTAAATATGCAAAATTTCGTATAATTTTTTAACCGTTGCCACAATATGGGTTGTAATGCTAACAAAAAGAATATGGGCTCCAAAAAAACCTTAAGGATTAGCAAATGGGCTGTAAATTATTAGAAATAATGGCAGATGGGCTATATGCTGTTTTCCACAGATTTGAGGCTTTCCTAAAAAAGGTTGACACGCAAGCACTGACTGTTGGATGTCCATCAAACGGCCGTCGTGCTTCTTCAATCTCTGCTCTTCCTGCTCCAGCCGCTCAAACAAGCGCCGGCGGGACTGCCTGCTCCCTCCTCCTCGTGGCCGGCTGTGCTGCCACGCAGGCCTCACCGCCCGACCGTACTCCCACCGCTGGCCTAGCCATCCCTCTACTCACCCACACCTGCTGTTATTCTCCAGTGACGGCAGACGAACCAGTATACCCTCGTACAGTCATACTCCCCTCCGCATGGGAAACAACTGTCGAGTCTTTCCTGCCTACGTGTCGTCCCTTTTCTAGGCCTCGCCGTCGTCCACCGCCCTGGTGCTCTCGGCGTGGCGTGGTCAACGTGGTCAAGGAACGACTTCCATTGGACGTGGACTGTACGTGGAGAGGCTGACAACTGGGTCCACGGCCGCAGCAAGTAAGTGCCTCCTTATTACGCGGAAAATAATGATTCCTCCACTTGACAGCTGAGACCCACCGGACGGGCCACTGTATTTCGCGAAAAAAACGTTTCCCCCTGACTGCTAGGACCCACCAGCTACATCTTCGCACGCAAGGAAGTCCGTCCGGGCAAAAAAACGATTCGCCCCCTGACTGTTGGGACCGACCAGCTACATCTTCACAGGCAAGGAAGTGCCTGACAGTCGGGACCCACCTGGTCGAAGCATACGTAGTGTTGTCATTCTGGTCGCGAACGTGTACGTACATACTGGTCGATGTAGAGGCGTGCATGTGTCGTAGTAGAGGCGTGCATGTAGAGTTTACACGTACGTACAACGGCCAGGGTGCAAGAAAGAAAATACGGCCACGTATGTGTACATACGGGCGGGGTCTCAAACGCCTACTCGCGCATACGTACGGCCAGGGCTCATGTATATGGCTGGGTTGGAACGGAGAAACAGCGTTGTCGTCGTGTTCATGGGGAGGCAACGGAATGCGTCGTGTTCATGGGGAGGCAACGGAATGTGTCGTGTTCATGGGGAGGCAACAGAATGTGTCGTGTTCATCGGGAGGGCTTGGACGGAACAGGCGATGGAAACTAGGCCTGGCATACCGCAGAACAGAGGAAACGGCCTTGTGTTCGACCGGCCACGTTCGAAACGGGATCCTATTCATCGGGAGGGGTCTGGCGTACCGCAAAACGGAGGAAACAGACCTCCTACGGTCGAAACAGGGGTCCTGTTGATCGGGAGGGGTGTGGCGTACCGCAAAACGAATGAAACGGACTTGTGTTGGAGCGCTATGGTCGAAACGGGGGTCCTGTTCATCGGGAGGGGTGTGGCGTACCGCAAAACGGGACTCCATTGGATACTGTTCATCTCCACCGTCGACCTCCTCCAGCCTCCACGGGCTCCTGTTCATCCAACCTCCATCGCGCGCTACTCCACCGGTTAATGTTCAACCATCCCTCCACCGTCTACTATTCATCCAACCCTCCACACCATGGGGTCCTGTTCAACCACCCCTCCACCATCTACTGTTCATCTAGCCCTCCACACCACGAGGTCCTATTCATCCACCCCTCCACGGGCACCCCTCCACCGTCTACTGTTTATCTAGCCCTCCACCACAACACAGGGTCCTGTTCATCCAGAGGCAATGCCACCGCTCACTATTCATCCAAACCCGCCCACAACGCTCACTGTTCATCCCATCGATCGGCTTCAGTTAGCAGCAGTAGCGAAGGAATCGCTCGATCAGGTTCAGTTAACAGTCATCGATCGATCGCTCGGGTTCAGTAACGCGTAGCCTGCAGTGCAATCGCACGGGTTCAGTTAGAGCCCAACGCCTCGCTCGGGTTCAGTTAGAGCCAACGCCTCGCACACACGCGCGTACGTGTACGAGAGAAGCGAGCATCGCTCGGCCCCTGTCCTCCCACCGTAACCGAGAACTCCCCGAAATTTTCCTCCCCCTCACTTCTACCACGGTTTTTTCCGTCATCGACGGCCCAAAGAATGTCATGCAGCTGTGTCTCCGGCCCGCCCAGGACGAAAAGCCCATTTTTTGTCATGATTTTTTGTCATAGAAGTAGGAGCCCACCACATCTATGATGATACCGGGTTTTGTCACAATTATCGTCATAGAAGTGTCATATGTATGACAGGAAAAAAATTCGTTTGGCCCAAAATATCACAGATGTGTCTTTTTTGTAGTGCACTAGTGAAACCTATGGCCCACGGGTCTATCTTCATCATATTAATCTTCCAACACTTAGTTATTTTCATTGCTTTTATTTTACTTTGCATCTTTATCATAAAAAGACCAAAAATATTATCTTATCATATCTATCAGATCTCACTCTCGTAAGTGACCGTGTAGGGATTGACAACCCCTTATCGTGTTGGTTGCAAGGATTTATTTGTTTTGTGTAGGTGTGAGGGACTCGCGCGTAGCCTCCTACTGGATTGATACCTTGGTTATCAAAAACTAACGGAAATACTTAAGCTACTTTGCTGCACCACCCTTTCCTCTTCAAGGGAAAACCAACGCAGTGCTCAAGAGGTAGCAAGAAGGATTTCTGGCACCGTTGCAGGGGAGGTCTACGCGAAAGTCAAACATACCAAGTACCCATCACAAACCCTTATCTCCCGCATTACATTATTTTCCATTTGCCTCTCGTTTTCCTCTCCCCCACTTCACCCTTGCCGTTTTATTCGCCCTCTCTCTCTATCCTCCCTCTCTTTCTCTATTTGCCTCTTTTTTGCCCGTTCCTCGTTTGCTTGTGTGTTGGATTGCTTGCTTGTTGCGATGGTCAAGATAACACTAAATTGTGTGACTTTACCAATACCAACAACAATGATTTTATTAGCACTCCGATTGCTCCTCTTACCGATGCTGAATCTTGTGAAATTAATGCTGCCTTGCTGAATCTTGTCATGAAAGATCCGTTTTCCGGCCTTCCTAGTGAAGATGCCGCTACCCATCTAAATAGCTTCGTTCATTTGTGTGATATGCAAAATAAGAAAGATGTGGACAACAATATTGTTAAATTGAAGCTATTTCCTTTTTCACTTAGAGATCATGCTAAAGCTTGGTTTTCGTCTTTGCCTAAAAACAGTATTGATTCGTGGAATAATTGCAAAGATGCTTTTATCTCTAAGTATTTTCCTCTCGCTAAGATCATCTCTCTTAGAAACGATATTATGAATTTTAAGCAACTTGATCATGAACATGTTGCACAAGCTTGGGAGAGGATGAAATTAATGATACGTAATTGCCCTACTCATGGTTTGAATTTGTGGATGATTATACAAAAAATTTATGCCGTATTGAATTTTGCTTCTAGAAATCTTTTATATTCAGCCGCGGGAGGCACTTTTATGGAAATCTCTTTAGGATAAGCTACTAAACTCCTAGATAATATTATGGTTAATTATTCTCAATGGCACACTGAAAGATCTACTTATAAGAAAGTGCATGTGATAGAAGAAATTAATGTTTTGAGTGGAAAGATGGATGAACTTATGAAACTATTTGCCAATAAAAGTGTTTCTTCTGATCCTAATGATATTCCTTTGTCTACTTTGATTGAGAATAATAATGAATCTATGGATGTGAATTTTGTTGGTAGGATAAATTTTGGTAACAACCCGTATAGAGGAAATTTTAATCCTAGGCCTTATCCTAGTAATTCCCCTAATAATTATGGTAATTCCTACAACAATTCTTATGGAAATTATAATAAGATGCCCTCTGATTTTGAATCTAATATTAAAGAACTTATTACTTCGCAAAAGAATTTCAATGCTTTGATTGAAGAAAAATTGCTTAAGATTGATGAGTTGGCTAGGAACGTTGATAGAATTTCTCTTGATGTTGATTCTGTGAAACTTATATCTATTCCACCTAAGCATGATATCAATGAGTCTCTCAAAGCCAAGAGAATTTCCATTGATGAGTGCAAAGAAAGAACCGCTAGGATGCGTGCTAAGAAAGATTCATTTATAAAAGCGTGTTCTTCTAGTTACCATGATAATAAAGATGAAGATCTAAATATGAATCTAGTTAATCTTGCTGTAAAAAACAGAAACTTTAGCGCTCACGAGAACTGCTTCCATTTTATTTGGAAAGTGCTATTTAGTTAATTATTTTTTAAGATGATTAATAGATAAATTCCTCATGTCCAGCAATTTATTTTAGAATTTTTGGGGTTCCAGATCTTGCGCTAGCTACAGATTACTATAAATTGTTCTGTTTTTGACAGATTCTGTTTTTCGTGTGTTGTTCGCTTATTTTGATGAATCTATGGCTAGTAAAATAGTTTATAAACCATAGAGAAGTTGGAATAAAGTAGGGTTAACACCAATATAAATAAATAATGAGTTCATTACATTACCTTCAAGTGGTTTTTTGTTTTCTTTCGCTAACGGAGCTCACGAGATTTTCTATTTTAAGTTTTGTGTTGTGAAGTTTTCAAGTTTTGGGTAAAGATTTGATGGATTATGGAACAAGGAGTGGCAAGAGCCTAAGCTTGGGGATGCCCATGGCACCCCCAAGATAATCTAAGGACACCTAAAAGCCAAATCTTGGGGATACCCCGGAAGGCATCCCCTCTTTCGTCTACTTCTATCGGTAACTTTACTTGAAGCTATATTTTTATTCACCACATCATATGTGTTTTGCTTGGAGCGTCTTGTATGATTTGAGTCTTTACTTTTTAGTTTACCACAATGATCTTTCTGAACACACCTTTTGAGAGAGACACACATGCTTTGGAAATTATTAGAATACTCTATGTGCTTCACTTATATCTTTTGAGTTATATAGTTTTGCTCTAGTACTTCACTTATATCTTTTAGAGCACGATGGTGGATTTGTTTTATAGAAACTATTGATCTCTCATGCTTCACTTAGATTATTTTGAGAGTCTTAAATAGCATGGTAATTTGCTTAAATAATCCTAATATGCTAGGTATACAAGATTAATAATAAAATTCTCTTATGAGTGTGTTGAATACTATGAGAAGTTTGATACTTGATAATTGTTTTGAGATATGGAGATGGTGATATTAGAGTCATGCTAGTTGAGTAGTTGTGAATTTGAGAAAAACTTGTGTTAAAGTTTGTGATTCTTGTAGCATGCACGTATGGTGAACCGTTATGTGATGAAGTCGGACCATGATTTATTTGTTGATTGTCTTCCTTATGAGTGGCGGTCGGGGACGAGCGATGGTCTTTTCCTACCAATCTATCCCCCTAGGAGCATGCGCGTAATACTTTGCTTTGGTAACTTGTAGATTTTTTCAATAAGTATATGAGTTCTTTATGACTAATGTTGAGTCCATGGATTATACGCACTCTCACACTTCCACCATTGCCAGCCTCTCTAATATCGCGCACCTTTCGCTGGTATCATACACCCACCATATACCTTCCTCAAAACAGCCACCATACCTACCTATCATGGCATTTCCATAGCCATTCTGAGATATATTGCCATGCAACTTTCCACCGTTCTGTTTATTATGACACGCTCCATCATTGTCATATTGCATTGCATGATCATGTAGTTGACATTGTATTTCTGGCAAAGCCACCGTCCATAATTATTTCATACATGTCACTCATGAGTCATTGCATATCCCGGTACACCACCGGAGGCATTCAGATAGAGTCATATCTTGTTCTAAGTATCGAGTTGTAATTCTTGAGTTGTAAGAAAATAAAAGTGTGATGATCATCATTATTAGAGCATTGTCCCAAGTGAGGAAAGGATGATGGAGACTATGATTCCCCCACAAGTCGGGATGAGACTCCGGACGAAAAAAAAGAGGCCATAAAAAAAGAGAAAAGGCCCAAATAAAAAAATGAGAGAAAAAGAGAGAAGGGACAATGCTACTATCCTTTTACCACACTTGTGCTTCAAAGTATCACCATGATCTTCATAGTAGAGAGTCTCCTTTGTTATCACCTTCATATACTAGTGGGAATTTTTCATTATAGAACTTGGCTTGTATATTCTAATGATGGGCTTCCTCAAAATGCCCTAGGTCTTCATGAGCAAGCAAGTTGGATGCACACCCACTTAGTTTATTTTTGAGCTTTCATATACTTATAGCTCTAGTGCATCCGTTGCATGGCAATCCCTACTCACTCACATTGTTATCTATTGATGGGCATCTCCATAGCCCGTTGATACGCCTAGTTGATGTGAGACTATCTTATCCCTTTTTGTCTTCTCCACAACCACCATTCTATTCCACCTAAAGTGCTATGTCCATGGCTCACGCTCATGTATTGCGTGAAGATTGAAAAAGTTTGAGAACACCAAAAGTATGAAACAATTGCTTGGCTTGTCATCGGGGTTGTGCATGATTTAAATACTTTGTGTGGTGAAGATAGAGCATAGCCAGACTATATGATTTTGTAGGGATAACTTTCTTTGGCCATGTTATTTTGAGAAGACATAATTGCTTAGTTAGTATGCTTGAAGTATTATTATTTTTATGTCAATATTGAACTTTTGTCTTGAATCTTTTGGATCTGAATATTCATACCACAATTAAGAAGAATTACATTGAAATTATGCCAAGTAGCATTCCACATCAAAAATTCTGTTTTTATCATTTACCTACTCAAGGAGGAGCAGGAATTAAGCTTGGGGATGCTTGATACGTCTCCAACGTATCTATAATTTTTGATTGCTCCATGCTATATTATCTACTGTTTTGGACATTATTGGGCTTTATTATACACTTTTATATTATTTTTGGGACTAACCTACTAACCGGAGGCCCAGCCCAGAATTGCTGTTTTTTTGCCTATTTTACGGTTTCGAAGAAAAGGAATATCAGACGGAGTCCAAACGGAATGAAACCTTCGGGGACGTGATTTTTTGAACGAACAAGATCCAGTAGACTTGGACCCTACGTCAAGCAACCAACAGGGAGGCCACGAGGTAGGGGGCGCGCCTACCCCCCCCCCCCCAGGCGCGCCCTCCACCCTCGTGGGCCCCTGTTGCTCCACCGACGTACTTCTTCCTCTTATATATACCTACGTACCCCCAAACGATCAGATACGGAGCCAAAACCCTAATTCCACCGTCGTAACTTTCTGTATCCATGAGATCCCATCTCGGGGCCTCTTCCGGAGCTCCGCCGGAGGGGCATTGATCATGGAGGGATTCTACATCAACACCATAGCCCTTCCGGTGAAGTGTGAGTAGTTTACCTCAGACCTACGGGGCCATAGTTATTAGCTAGATGGCTTCTTCTCTCTTTTTGGATCTCACTACAAAGTTCTCCCCCTCTCTTGTGGAGATCTATTTGATGTAATCTTCTTTTGCAGTGTGTTTGTTGAGACCGATGAATTATGGGTTTATGATCAAGTTTATCTATGAACAATATTTGAATATTCTCTGAATTCTTTTATGTATGATTGGTTATCTTTGCAAGTCTCTTCGAATTATCAGTTTGGTTTGGCCTACTAGATTGATCTTTCTTGCAATGGGAGAAGTGCTTAGCTTTGGGCTCAATCTTGCGGTGTCCTTTCCCAGTGAAAGTAGGGGCAGCAAGGCATGTATTGTATTGTTGCCATCGAGGATAACAAGATGGGGTTTTCATCATATTGCATGAGTTTATCCCTCTACATCATGTCATCTTGCTTAAAGTGTTACTCTGTTCTCTTGAACTTAATACTCTAGATGCATGCTGGATAGCGGTCGATGTGTCGAGTAATAGTAGTAGATGCAGGCAGGAGTCGGTCTACTTGTCTTGGACATGATGCCTATATACATGATCATACCTAGATATTCTCATAACTATGCTCAGTTCTGTCAATTGCTCAACAGTAATTTGTTCACCCACCATAAAATACTTATGATCTTGAGAGAAGCCACTAGTGAAACCTATGGCCCCGGGTCTATATTCATCATATTAATATTCTAACACTTAGTTATTTTCATTGCTTTTATTTAACAATGCATCTTTATCATAAAAATACCAAAAATATTATCTTATCATATCTATCAGATCTCACTCTCGTAAGTGACCGTGTAGGGATTGACAACCCCTTATCGCGTTGGTTGCGAGGATTTTTTTTGTGTAGGTGCGAGGGACTCGCGCGTAGCCTCCTACTGGATTGATACCTTGGTTCTCAAAAACTGAGGGAAATACTTACGCTACTTTGCTGCACCACCCTTTCCTCTTCAAGGGAAAACCAACGCAGTGCTCAAGAGGTAGCAGTATCCCACGCAAGACATACATCAAGTTTTCTCAAACCCTTAAAGACTCAATTTGATAAGATAACTTCAAAGGGAAAACTCAATCCATTACAAGAGAGTAGAGAGGGAGAAACATCATAAGATCCAACTATAATAGCAAAGCTCGCGATACATCAAGATCGTACCACCTCAAGAACACGAGAAAGAGAGAGAGAGAGAGAGAGAGAGAGAGAGAGAGAGATCAAACACATAGCTACTGGTACATACCCTCAGCCCCGAGGGAGAACTACTCCCTCCTCGTCATCGAGAGCACCGGGATGATGAAGATGGCCACCGGAGAGGGATTCCCCCCTCCGGCAGGGTGCCGGAACGGGTCTAGATTGGTTTTCGGTGGCTACGGAGGCTTCTGGCGGCGGAACTCCCGATCTATTCTTGTCTTCGAAGTTTTTAGGGTATATGGGTATATATGGGAGGAAGAAGTACGTCAGTGGACCTTCGGGCTGTCCACGAGGCAGGGGGCGCGCCCCCACCCTCGTGGGCAGCCCGGGACTCTCCTGGTCCAACTCCGATACTCTGTGGGCTTCTTCTCGTCCAAAAATAAGTTTCGTGAAGTTTCAGGTCAATTGGACTCCGTTTGATTTTCCTTTTCTGCGATACTCTAAAACAAGGAAAAAACTAAAACTGGCACTGGGCTCTGGGTTAATAGGTTGGTCCCAAAAATCATATAAAATAGCATATAAGTGTATAAAAAACATCCAAGGTTGATAATATAATAGCATGGAACAATAAAAAATTATAGATACGTTGGAGACGTATCAATACGCTACCCATATCCCCAAGAGGGAGCGCAAAGGCGCACTCAGGGATGTCTATGCGATGGAGCCAGTCGCCCCAAAGTTCAACCCATGGTCCTCCTGCCCGATCACTTTCGATCGCAGGGACCATCCGACCAATATCCGTCATGGCGGTTCAGCCGCACTGGTCCTTGATTGTAACGCCCACGATGCGGCTATATCTCCCACGTGTCAGAGCACGACTTAGAGGCATAACCGCATTGTAGGCATGTCGCAAGAGGGGTAATCTTTACACATCCCATGTACTGAATAAGAAAGAGGTACAGAGTTGGCTTACAATCGCCACTTCACACAATACATGAATATAGCATTACATCATCCAGATACAATCAAGGTCCGACTATGGAACCAAAACAAAAGAAGATCACCCCTAATGCTACAGATCCCCGATCGCCCCAACTGGGCTCAACTACTGATCGACTGCAAATGAACCAACACAACGAACAAGATCTTTATCAAGCTCCTCCTTGAGCTCGGTTGCGTCACCTGCACGGAGTCATCGGCACCTGCAAGCTGGTTTTGGAAGTAATCTGTGAGTCACGGGGACTCAACAATCTCACACCCTCGCGATCAAGAATATTTAAGCTTATGGGTAGGAAATGGTATTTGAGGTGGAGCTGCAGCAAGCACTAGCATATATGGTGGCTAACATACGCAAATGAGAGCGAGAAGATAAGGCAAAGGCACGATCGATGAACTATGATCAAGAAGTGATCCTAGAACAACCTACGTTCAAGCATAACACGAGACCGTGTTCTCTTCCCGGACTCCGCCGAAAAGAGACCATCACGGCCACACACTCTATTGATTCATTTTAATTAAGTTAAGTTTCAGGTTTTCTACAACCGGACATTAACAAATTCCCATCTCCCATAACCGCAGGCACGGCTTCGAAAGTTCAAATCCCTACAGAGGTGTCCCAACTTAGCCCATCACAAGCTCTCACAGTCAATGAAGGATATTCCTTCTCCCAAGACAATCCGATCAGACTCGGAATCCCGGTTACAAGACATCTCGACAATGGTATAACAAGTCCAGCAAAGCCACCCGAATGTGCCGACAAATCCCGGTAGGAGTTGCACATATCTCGTTCTCAGGGCACACGGATAAGCAATCCGTACAACTAAAACCAGCCCTCGAGTTTCCCTGAGGTGGCGCTGCAAGGGGCTCTAGTTTGGACCAACACTCAGAGGAGCACTGGCCCGGCGGTTTAAATAAAGATGACCCTTGAGTCTGCAGAACCCAAGGGAAAGAAAAGGCTAGGTGGCAAATGGTAAAACCAATGTTGGGCCTTGCTGGAGGAGTTTTATTCAAGGCGAACTGTCAAGGGGTTCCCATTATAACCCAACCGTGTAAGGAACGCAAAATCAAGGAACATAACACTGGTATGACGGAAACTAGGCCGGCAAGAGTGGAACAAAACACCAAGCATAAGGCCGAGTCTTCCACCCTTTACCAAGTATATAGATGCATTAATTAAATAAGAGATATTGTGATATCCCAACAAAATATCCATGTTCCAACAAGGAACAAACTCCAATCTTCACCTGCAACTAACAACGCTATAAGAGGGGTTGAGCAAAGCGGTAACCTAGCCAAACAACGGTTTCCTAGGACAAGGTGGGTTAGAGGCTTGACATGACAATATGGGAGGCATGATATAGCAAGTGGTAGGTATCGCAGCATAGGCAAAGCAAAAGAGCGAGCAACTAGCAAGCAAAGATAGAAGTGATTTCGAGGGTATGGTCATCTTGCCTGCAAAGTTCTCCAAGAAGGCGAAAGCTTGATCCTCGTAAGCGTACTCAACGGGTTCCTCGATCACATACTCGTCTTCCGGCTCTACCCAAAGCAACAAAGGGAGACACAATCAACCACGGTGCAATGCACAAACAACATGATGCAAAACATGGCATGATATGCGGGACGTGATATGCAATGCATATGCATATGCGTGCTCCGGAAGGAAAAGATTGAATCAGGCCTCAACTTGGAAAACCAAGGGTGTCGCTGGAAAGATGAGTTGATTTCAGTCCAAATCGATATAAAGGTCACCGGAATGGGATGCACGGTTTGCAAATGGCAAGCAAAACAAATAAGGCACCGATCTGCGATTAACAGCACGAGGCCATCTAAATGCATCAAGAACAACAAGCTACTGCACTCTAACATAACAACAAAATACATGGCAGGGATCCACTCAAGATGCTTGACAAAAGATGAACACTGAGCTATGGCTAATTCACACAATAGCAGGTTCAAACAAGCATGACAAAAGGGCAAAAGATATCAGGTCAGAGACTTAGTGAAATTAACAAACATACCATGAATTTAACATCAGGAAGCAATGTTTAGAGCAACATAACAACATGCTACAGGAACATATCATGGCAAAGCAAGACATGGCATGAAGCTACTCAAAACATACAACAAAAGTCCCTTACTGATCATAAGCCAAAAGGGATCAGAAAAAACAATGGAAACCATGTGAACATAGCAATTATCGTTAACAGATTCAGACTTAGCGGAAAATTGGAACATGGCAAAACAGATATTAAGTAGGCATGTTTACGAGCTCGATGCACTCACCACAAGGCATTGCATGACAAACTAAGCATACACCCAGCAAGTAGACATGGCATAGAAGCTAAACATGGCAAGAACAACCTCATAGCATGCATGGATCAACTACAACAACCTCGGCAAAAATGCTTAACACATAAACATTCTACCAGGAACATTTTATAGCAAAAATAGAGCTCGATTGAGTCAAGCTAGGGTGCTCCATAATTGCAAACAAAGATATGGATGGATAGAGCACAACAATATCTACAAAACATCCTTACTGATCATGCTCAAAAGAGGCATGGATCACTCTGTAGCAACATGAATACATGGCATAAAAATATTAACAGGGCAGAGACTTAGAAGATTTCTAAGTCCCTGAAATCAGCAACATTACGAGGGCTACTTTGCATGCTTGTGCTAGTCACCATAGATATCACAAAAATACATGGCATACACCCCTGTAAAGATGGCTTGGCATACTTCAAAACTCATGTAGGGCTCAAGTTCATAGGAGGAACACATTAATCATGGCAAAAATGACAAAAGTCCAATTACTGATAAGAATCAGCCCCTAACATTACATAGCACTCTTGCAACAACATTTAGGGCATCAAGATGAGCTCAAATGAACTACACGCCCAAAACGGAGCTACGGATGAAGAGTTATGATGCGATGAAGTATGCATAAAAATATGCAGATCATATTTCACCTCGTGCGAAGTTGGACGAGGAGATCCCAGGACGGAGCGGAGCGAGACGGCGGGGGCGCGTTTGGTTCGGGACTGGGTGGATCTCATCCCACCCGGCCGGATCTGGGACAGGGCGGCGGCGAGGTGCGGTTCTCGGCCACACGATCGTGATTGAACGACTGAGATGATAGAGGGGGTTTTGGTGGGTTTGGGGCCACCTTGGAGAGGTGTTGGGCTGCAACACACACGAGGCCTTTTCGGTTCTTCGGTTAATCGTTGGAGTATCAAACGAAGTCCAAATGGCACGAAACTTGACAGGTGGTCTACCGGTAGTGACCCAAGGCCGCTTGGCAAGTCTCGGTCCAATCCGAGAACGTTTATCACCCGCACACGAAAAGAGGCAAAAGGGAGCACCGGAGGACATAGGAGCGCCGGATTACAAAACGGACAACGGGGAAAATGCTCGGATGCATGAGACGAACATGTATGCAAATGCGATGCACATGATGACATGATATGAAATGCATGACACGCAAGCAAAAGACAAGGCAACAACAGCGAATAACTGGAAGACACCTGGCACATCGGTCTCGGGGCATTACAACACTCCACCACTACAAGAGGATCTCGTCCCGAGATCTAGAATAGCACCGGAGGGAAACGGAAGAGGGGATAAGAGGTAAAACTAAGTTGCTTCTTTGACAAACGAGTGAAACCAAAGACCCATGAGAGGTTGAACAACTGGAAAGAAAGAATACAACAGAGATGAACGAAGTTGCAAACACTCCGTTAGAAACGAGGAACAAGGAAGAACAAATTCGGACAGTACTCCGTTTGAAAAGAGATGCAAGACTTGATAAGACGAAAAGAACTTGAGCAAAGGGGCACAACACTCCGGTTAAATGGATAAGCAAAGGAAAGTACATGATCTTTGATAAAACAAGATGATGGTTGAAGAAGCAAAATCACAATGCCTCCAGAACGAAAGAATAGAAGTAGGATCGTCGGAACAAAAGAACGGAGAATAAAACACCATCTTCTACCTCTATTGAGCTTGAAAAGCATCTTGAAGAGAAGGGTCGAACGGAATTGTTGGACAACCGACAACGAAAAGAGTAAACTTGTTGTGGACTTATAGAAAACATCTCGAAATTATGAGGTGGAATTCTGCCACTAATGGAAACAATAGATTGGATTGATATGAACAAGAAGACGAGGAACTTATCTCACCGGGAGGATAAAAGAAGAACTTGGGTCATTTATGAGCACCATAAATAACAACAATCCTTAGGGAAAACTTTAGGTGAAATGTAACCCAAGATAATTGCAATGAAGGGATTTGGTGGATTTAAAATACCTCATTCTCAACAACATGTGAATCATGAAACATGAACTCAGATTATCAAGAATGACATAATACCACCCCCAATGATACGGTAGAAAGAATTGCACCCCGGATTGCAAGATGAAGAATGCTTGAACTCCTTAGAAAAGAATCTAGATGAAAACTTCGAGAATAAATTAAATCCTTGATGAACCATCAAGTGGAGCCTCCAAGAAGAACTCCGGTAATCGAAAGGATGATGAAGACGGAAGGAAAAAGAAGTTGAAAACACAAGGTGAAGCCTTGCGATGATTTAAATGGAGCTTCGCGATGAGATAATGCGGAAAAACTTGGAACTCCGGATAATAAAGATGACCAGATGAAATCAAGAATTTTGATGAACCTCCGGGATAAGGAATTAATCACTTGGGTGAAACAAGAATAAGAATTACGTTATGTGTATCCTTCACCAATTAAATTGATGACAAGCAACGGATTTTTGCATACTACTTATTCTCATGGAAAGAATTAAGATAGATATAGTGCAAAACTTGATAAAGGTCTTCAACGAACCACCGGTAGGATTGTGACAACGGATAAATTAATACAATAGCAACGGAAGAGAATTTTTGAACGAACCACCATAAGAATTGTAAATGAACGAAGTAAAGGGATGAATCATCGGTAAGAATTAGAGAACGAATGAAGATTCTTGAGAGAATTTAGATGTAAGTGAACGAAGAGATCGTGAGCTGATTAGAGACTACTTGAATGATGCATCGGTAAGATTTGGAGAATGAGAGCTGAAAGCGGAGAAAGAATAATTCTTCTGAAATGATGGGCTTCGGAGGAAAGAAATGAAAACAACTCATGAGATGCTCCGGATGGATGAAAAGAATTCTCACAATCAAAACAATTATGAGAGGATGGCAACAAGCTAGAATCACGAATCTTGAAGAGAATGGAGCAGATTGAGGAGAAACTCTTCTTCGGTTTTCAAAATCTGAGAATGACGACGAGAAATGCCACCATGAATTGTTGAGATACTCCGGGATGAAAAATTAGAAAGGTTGAACCAACGAATAAAGAATTTGAAAGATCCTGGTGAAATACATATAACTGATGACAATTCATTCTTATGTCAAACTTTGAGAAGAATTTGAGGATAGCTCCAGGAAAATAAGAAGAGTCAGGTAAGATCCTGGGAAAAGAACTGTGGGTTAGGGCCCACTCAAGAGAAACGCCGTTGAACAATTTAAGAGAGATTGCGCCGGTTGAATTAGATGGCTTGAATGACATAACAACCTCGAAATAGGTTGAACGGATCTTGAATGAAAAGATGGGCCTTCTGAGATATCTTCAGCACTCCGGAACAATGAATAGTGGGAAGTGTATGATTAACAAGTGTAACGGCATGGGAAAGCATTGAAACAAGGAAGGAATATGATCAGCACCAAAGCTTGAATTGGAAACACCGGAGAAGAAAAAGAATGAGGGATGATGAACTAGAAGAGCATCTTCAAGAGAACCACCGGGTAAGAACGTTGATTGAAAAGAATGGAGAGACTTCACATCCATAAAATGGATAACGAATTAAGAAATCCGAGTCCTTGCAGAAACAAGGGTGGGAGGGAGGGAAAACAAAGACAACTTGGGGGCGGATGAAGCAAACACCGTTGAGAAGAACTAGTAATTGATCTTGCGAATGTTGAAGTGATCGGATCCACTTGAAGAGAGACACGCCGGTTGAAAAAGGATTGACGTGACAATCTCGATTATCAAGAAGGATTGGTATTCACATCGGAGTATGAGAACACCACTTAGGAAAGGTATGGAATCAACATTTGACTTTGAAGCAACTCGAATACCACAACTAAAAACAAAACAAAGGATTGGCTTGCAGAATAAGCCGGAATAAACATATGATAGAGATTTCATCCGAAGTTTTCGTGGTGGGGCCCACATGGGCTCGATCGTATAGCACCATCATGTACAAGGCAGTGCACATGACATACGAAGCGTCCCCGAGTCAGCATAGCCAAGGACTCTTTAAGACACAACGAGACCACTGTAAAACCAACCGTGGATAGGCGGACCACTAGACGTCGAACCCCAATTTCATATCATACATTTGTCGGAAAGATATCCTAGGAGCTACTTGAATTCCCACTTATAAACTCCTGAAACTTTCTGGCTATGCAATCAGGTGTTGGGGATACAGGGGAAGCATAATATCTCACCCAAAACTAACAAATCCTACATCCAGCTGTATCCATCCTTCAACACATAACCAAGAAACCTTCGGAAATCATTTACCTCAACCTTCGAAAAGCATCCGTTATGCGAGTTATGGCAATACTCCCGAACTCCCGCCCCAGTACTGGGTGGCGTCGAGGTTATCTCACCAACGACTGCATAAAAGAGATTTTCGATGTCGGCGAAACTCGGGTATTCCAGAACTGCAACGATAAAATTGTGACGATAACACCTCGGAGCTCAACTCCCCGGGACACTGCCACAACCCCTCAATGTCAGGAAGCACCAAGAACAATGTTCTCATCACAAAACCATCGGAACGATTCCAAGATACCCGTGTGATCCTAAAAAATAATTTAGTGAAATTTGAGAAGAGAAGAGTCAAAACTCTACGTCAGGAAGCCTCACCAGAGCGACGAAGGGACTGAGGAGTAAAAATAATCCTACTCTTTGATATATATAATCCTATAAGACTCAAAACATTTTTCTAGACTCAACAACGCCAGCGATTCGATCAAGCAGAGGTCTCCTAAGTAGGGGAAAGCTCTGATTACCAACTTGTGACGCCCACGATGCGGCTATATCTCCCACGTGTCGCAGCACGACTTAGAGGCATAACCGCATTGTAGGCATGTCGCAAGAGGGGTAATCTTTACACATCCCATGTACTAAATAAGAAAGAGGCACAGAGTTGGCTTACAATTGCCACTTCACACAATACATGAATATAGCATTACATCATCCAGATACAATCAAGGTTCGACTACGGAACCAAAACAAAAGAAGACCACCCCTAATGCTACAGATCCCCGATCGCCCCAACTGGTCTCAACTACTGATCGACTGGAAACGAACCAACACAACAAACAAGATCTTCATCGAGCTCCTCCTTGAGCTCGGTTGCGTCACCTGCACGGAGTCATCGGCACCTGCAAGCTGGTTTTCGAAGTAATCTGTGAGTCACGGGGACTCAGCAATCTCACACCCTCGCGATCAAGACTATTTAAGCTTATGGGTAGGAAAAGGTATTTGAGGTCGAGCTGCAGCAAGCACTAGCATATATGGTGGCTAACATACGCAAATGAGAGCGAGAAGAGAAGGCAAAGGGACGATCGATGAACTATGATCAAGAAGTGATCCTAGAACAACCTACGTTCAAGCATAACACGAGATCGTGTTCTCTTCCCGGACTACGCCGAAAAGAGACCATCACAGCCACACACTCTGTTGATTCATTTTAATTAAGTTAAGTTTCAGGTTTTCTACAACCGGACATTAACAAATTCCCATTTTCCCATAACCGCGGGCACAACTTTCGAAAGTTCAAATCCCTGCAGGGGTGTCCCAACTTAGCCCATCGCAAGCTCTCACTGTCAACGAAGGATATTCCTTCTCCTAAGACAATCCGATCAGACTCGGAATCCCAGTTACAAGAAATCTTGACAATGGTAAAACAAGTCCAGCAAAGCCACCCGAATGTGCCGACAAATCCCGATAGGAGCGGCACATATCTCGTTCTCAGGGCACACCGGATAAGCAATCCGTACAACTAAAACCAGCCCTCAAGTTTCCCCGAGGTGGCGCTGCAAGGGGCTCTAGTTTGGACCAACACTCAAAGGAGCACTGGCCTGGGGGTTTAAATAAAGATGACCCTTGAGTCTGTAGAACCCAAGGGAAAGAAAAGGCTAGGTGGCAAATGGTAAAACCAATGTTGGGCCTTGCTGGAGGAGTTTTATTCAAGGCGAACTGTCAAGGGGTTCCCATTATAACCCAACCGTGTAAGGAATGCAAAATCAAGGAACATAACACCGGTATGACGTAAACTAGGGCGGCAAGAGTGGAACAAAACACCAGGCATAAGGCCGAGCCTTCCACCCTTTACCAAGTATATAGATGCATTAATTAAATAAGAGATATTGTGATATCCCAACAAAATATCCATGTTCCAACAAGGAACAAACTCTAATCTTCACCTGCAACTAACAACGCTATAAGAGGGGCTGAGCAAAGCGGTAACCTAGCCAAACAACGGTTTGATAGGACAAGGTGGGTTAGAGGCTTGGCATGGTTTTATGGGAGGCATGATATAGCAAGTGGTAGGTATCGCAGCATAGGCAAAGCAAAAGAGCGAGCAACTAGCAAGCAAAGATAGAAGTGATTTCGAGGGTATGGTCATCTTGCCTGCAAAGTTCTCCGAGAAGGCGAAAGCTTGATCCTCGTAAGCGTACTCAATGGGTTCCTCGATCACGTACTCATCTTCCGACTCTACCCAAAGCAAGAACACAAGCAAAGGGAGACACAATCAACCACGGTGCAATGCAAAAACAACATGATGCAAAACATGGCATGATATGCGGACGTGATATGCAATGCATATGCGTGGTCCGAAAGGAAAAGATTGAATTAGGCCTCAACTTGGAAAACCAAGACTGCCGCTGGAAAGATGAGTTGATTTCGGTCAAAATCTATATAAAGATCACCGGAATCAGATGCACAGTTTGCAAATGGCAAGCAAAACAAATAAGGCACCGATCTACGATTAACAGCACGAGGCCATCTAAATGCATCAAGAACAACAAGCTACTGCACTCTAACATAACAATAAAATACATGGTAGGGATCCACTCAAGATGCTTAACAAAAGACGAACACTAAGCTATGGCTAATTCACACAATAGCAGGTTCAAACAAGCATGGCAAAAGGGCGAAAGATATCAGGTTACAGACTTGGTGAAATTAACATACCAGGAATTTAACATCAGGAAGCAATGTTTAGAGCAAGATAACAACATGCTACAGGAACATATCATGGCAAAGCAAGACATGGCATGATGCTACTCAAAGCATACAACAGAAGTCCCTTAGTGATCATAAGCCAAAAGGGATCAGAAAAAACAATGGCAACCATGTGAACATAGCAATTATCGTTAACAGATTCAAACTTAGCAGAAAACTGGAACATGGCAAAACAGATATTAAGTAGGCATGTTTACGAGGTCGATGCACTCACCACAAGGTATTGCATGACAAACTAAGCATACACCTAGCAAGTAGACATGGCATAGAAGCTAAACATGGCAAGAACAACCTCACAGCATGCATGGATCAACTACAACAACCTCGGCAAAAATGCTTAACACGTAAACATTCTGCCAGGAACATTTTATAGCAAAAATAGAGCTCGATTGAGTCAAGCTAGGGTGCTCCATAATTGCAAACAAATACATGGATGGATAGAGCACAACAATATCTACAAAACATCCTTACTGATCATGCTCAAAAGAGGCATGGATCACTTTGTAGCAACATGAATACATGGCATAAAAATATTAACAGGGCAGAGACTTAGAAGATTTCTAAGTTCCTGAAATCAGCAACATTACGAGGGCTACTTTGCATGCTTGTGCTAGTCACCACAGAGATCACAAAAATACATGGCATACACCCCTGTAAAGATGGCATGGCATGCTTCAAAACTCATGTAGGGCTCAAGTTCATTGGAGGCACACATTAATCATGACAAAAATGACAAAAGTCCAATTACTGATAAGAATCAGCCCCTAACATTACATAGCACTCTTGCAACAGCATTTAGGGCATCAAGATGAGCTCAAATGAACATGGTGCAATGGGATGAAATGAAGTACTCGTCGAGACGAACAATTTGATATGCTACACGCCCAAAATGGAGCTACGAATGAAGAGTTATGATGCGATGAAGTATGCATAAAAATATGCAGATCTGGGGACTTAGACATATTTCACCTCGCGCGAAGTTGGACGGGGAGATCCCGGGACGGAGCGGAGCGAGACGGCGGGGGTGCGTTTGGTTCGGGACCGGGTGGATCTCATCCCACCCTGCCGGATCTGGGACAGGGCGGCGGCGAGGTCGCCGGAGGGCGCTGGCGCGACGCACGGGAGACGGAGCGGCGTGGAGGCGGCGATGGAGCTCGGCCGGGGCGGCGGAAATCGCCGGAGGCGGCGGGCGAAGCCGGAGGAGGCGGCGAAGGCAAGGCAGGCGGGGCGAGCTCGCCGGTGGGAGGCGCGGTCGCCGGCGGATGCGGCGGCGAGGAGTCCGAGCGGCAGGCGGCGCGGAGCCAGCGGAGGCGGGTGGCGCGCGGGGCTCGGGCCAGGTCGTGGCTTGGGCGGGCCGGCTTCGGGCCCTGCGGGCTCGGCAGGTGGTGTGGCGAAGTGTGGCGAGGGCGCGGACAGGTGGTGGCCCCTGAGTGGCTGAGGCGGCGGGGAAGCTGATGTGGCGACACCTGATTCGCCGGAGTGAGGTGGCGGTGGCGGCGGACATGTCCGATCGGCGCGGGATGAAATGTCCGGCGGCGGCGGGGAAGGTTAGGGTAGGGTTTGTAGCGCGAATTTTTGGAGGGGATCACATATATATAGGTAGAGGGAGCTAGGAGACTCCAAATGAGGTGCGGTTCTCGGCCACACGATCGTGATTGAACGACCGAGATGATAGAGGGGGTTTTGTTGGGTTTTGGGCCACTTTGGAGAGGTGTTGGGCTACAACACACGAGGCCTTTCCGGTTCCTTGGTTAATCTTTGGAGTATCAAACGAAGTCCAAATGGCACGAAACTTGACAGGCGGTCTACCGGTAGTAACCCAAGGCCGCGTGGTAAGTCTCGGTCCAATCCGAGAACGTTTAACACCCGCACACGAAAAGAGGCAAAAGGGAGCACCGGAGGACATAGGAGCGCCGGATTGCAAAACAGACAACGGGGAAAATGCTCAGATGCATGAGACGAACATGTATGCAAATGCGATGCACATGATGACATGATATGAAATGCATGACACGCAAGCAAAAGACAAGGCAACAACAGCGAATAACTGGAAGACACCTGGCACATCAGTCTCGGGGCATTACAACACTCCACCACTACGAGAGGATCTCGTCCCGAGATCTAGAATGGCACCGGAGGGAAACGGAAGAGGGGATAAGAGGTAAAACTAAGTTGCTTCTTTGACAAACGAGTGAAACCAAAGACCCACGAGAGGTTGAACAACTGGAAAGAAAGAATACAACGGAGATGAACGAAGTTGAAAACACTCTGTTAGAAACGAGGAACAAGGAAGAACAAATTCGGACAATACTCCATTTGAAAAGAGATGCAAGACTTGATAAGACGAAAAGGACTTGAGCAAAGGGGCACAACACTCCGGTTAAATGGATAAGCAAAGGAAAGGACATGATCTTTGATAAAACAAGATGATGGTTGAAGAAGCAAAATCACAATGCCTCCGGAACGAAAGAATAGAAGTAGGATCGTCAGAACAAAAGAACGGAGAATAAAACACCATCTTCTACCTCTATTGAGCTTGAAAAGCATCTTGAAGAGAAGGGTCGAACGGAATTGTTGGAAAACCGACAACGAAAAGAGTAAACTTGTTGTGGACTTATAAAAAACATCTCGAAATTATGAGGTGGAATTCTGCCACTAATGGAAACAATAGATTGGATTGATATGAACAAGAAGACAAGGAACTTATCTCACCAGGAGGATAAAAGAAGAACTTGGGTCATTTATGAGCACCATAAATAACAACAATCCTTAGGGAAAACTTTAGGTGAAATGTAACCCAAGATAATTGCAATGAAGGGATTTGGTGGATTTAAAATACCTCATTCTCAACAACATGTGAATCATGAAACATGAACTCAGATTATGAAGAATGAAATAATACCACCTCCAATGATACGGTAGAAATAATTGCACTCCGGATTGCAAGATGAAGAATGCTTGAACTCCTCAGAAAAGAATCTAGATGAAAACTTCGAGAATCAATTAAATCCTTGATGAACCATCAAATAGAGCCTCCATGAAGAACTCCGGTAATCGAAAGGATGATGAAGACGAAAGGAAAAAGAAGTTGAAAACACAAGGTGAAGCCTTGTGATGATTTAAATGGAGCTTCGCGACGAGATAATGCGGAAAAACATGGAACTCCGAAAAAGAAAGATGACCAGATGAAATCAAGAATTTTGATGAACCAACGGGATAAGGAATTAATCACTTGGGTGAAACAAGAATAAGAATTATGTTATGTGTATCCTTCACCAATTAAATTGATGACAAGCAACGAATTTTTGCATACTACTTATTCTCATGGAAAGAATTAAGATAGATATAGCGCAAAACTTGAGAAAGGTCTTCAATGAACCACCAGTAGGATTGTGACAACGGATAAATTAATACAATAGCAACGGAAGAGAATTTTTGAACGAACCACCATAAGAATTGTAAATGAACGAAGTAAAGGGATGAATCACTGGTAAGAATTAGAGAATGAATGAAGATTCTTGAGAGAATTTAGATGTAAGTGAACGAAGAGATCCCGAGCTGATTAGAGAATACTTGAATGATGCATTGGTAAGATTTGGAGAGCGAGAGCTGAAAGCTGAGAAAGAATAATTCTTCTGAAATGATGGGCTTCGGAGGAAAGAAATGAAAACAACTCATGAGATCCTCCGGATGGATGAAAAGAATTCTCACAATCAAAACAATTATGAGAGGATGGCAACAAGCTAGAATTGTGAATCTTGAAGAGAATGGAACAGATTGAGGAGAAACTCTTCTCCGGTCTTCAAAATCTGGGAATGACGACGAGAAACACCACCATGAATTGTTGAGATACTCCGGGATGAAAAATTAGAAAGGTTGAACCAACGATGAAGGAATTTGAAAGATCTTGGTGAAATACATATGACTGATGACAATTCATTCTTACATCAAACTTTGAAAAGAATTTGAGGATAGCTCCAGGAAAATAAGAAGAGTCGGGTAAGATCCTGGGAAAAGACATGTGGGTTAGAGCCCACTCAAGAGAAACAATGTCGAACAATTTAAGAGATATTGCGCCGGTTGAATTAGATGGCTTGAATGAGATAACAACCTTGAAATAGGTTGAACGGATCTTGAATGAAAAGACGAGCCTTCTGAGATATCTTCAGCACTCCGGAACAATGAATAGCCAGAAGTGTATGATTAAGAGGTGTAACGGCATGGGAAAGCATTGAAACAAGAAAGGAATACGATCAGCACCAAAGCTTGAATTGAAAACACCGGAGAAGAAAAAGAATGAGGAATGATGAACTAGAAGAGCATCTTCAAGAGAACCACCGGGTAAGAACGTTGATTGAAAAGAATGGAGAGACTTTACATCCATAAAATGGATAACGAATTAAGAAATCCGAGTCCTTGCAGAAACAAGGGTGGGAGGGAGGGAAAACAAAGACAACTTGGGGGCGGATGAAGCAAACACCGTTGAGTAGAACTGGTGATTGATCTTGCGAATGTTGAAGTGATCGGATCCACTTGAAGAGAGACACACCGGTTGAAAAAGGATTGACGTGGCAATCTCGATTATCAAGAATGATTTGTATTCACATCGGAGTATGAGAACACCACTTAGGAAAGGTATGGAATCAACATTTGACTTCGAAGCAACTCGTATACCACAACTGAAAACAAAACAAAGGATTGGCTTGCAGAATAAGTCGGAACAAACATATGATAGAGATTTCGTCCGAAGTTTTCGTGGTGGGGCCCACACAGGCTCGATCGTACAGCACCATCATGTACAAGGCAGTGCACATGACATACGAAGCGTCCCCGAGTCAGCATAGCCAAGGACTCTTTAAGACACAACAAGACCACTGTAAAACCAATCGTGGATAGGCGGACCACTAGACATCGAACCCCAATTTCATATCATACATCTGTCGGAAAGATATCCTAGGAGCTACTTGAATTCCCACTTATAAACTCCTAAAACTTTCCGGTTATGCAATCAGGTGTTGGGGATACAGGGGAAGCATAATATCTCACCCAAAACTAACAAATCCTACATCCAGCTGTATCCATCCTTCAACACATAACCAAGAAACCTTCGGAAATCATTTACCTCAACCTTCGTTATGGAAATACTCCCAAACTCCCACCCTAGTACTAGGTGGCGTCGAGGTTATCTCACCAACAACTACATAAAAGAGATTTTCGATGTCGGTGAAACTCAGGTATTCCAGAACTGCAACGATAAAATTGTGACGATAACACCTCGGAGCTCAACTCCCCGGGACACTGCCACAACCCCTAAATGTCAGGAGGCACCAAGAACAATGTTCTCGTCACAAAACCATCGGAACGATTCCAAGATACCCGCGTGATCCTAAATTTTTTTTAGTGAAATTTGAGAAGAGAAGAGTCAAAACTCTATGTCAGGAAGCCTCACCAGAGCGACGAAGGGACTGAGGAGTAAAAAGAATCCTACTCTCCGATATATATAATCCTATAAGACTCAAAACATTTTTCTAGACTCAACAACGCCAGTGATTTGATCAAGCAGAGGGCTCCTTAGTCGGGGAAGGCTCTGATTACCAACTTGTGACGCCCACGATGCGGCTATATCTCCCACGTGTCGGAGCATGACTTAGAGGCATAACCACATTGTAAGCATGTCGCAAGAGGGGTAATATTTACACATCCCATGTACTGAATAAGAAAGAGGTACAGAGTTGGCTTACAATCGCCACTTCCCACAATACATGAATATAGCATTACATCATCCAAATACAATCAAGGTTCGACTACGGAACCAAAACAAAAGAAGACCACCCCTAATGCTACAGATCCCCGATCGCCCCAACTGGGCTCAACTACTGATCGACTGCAAACGAACCAACACAACAAACAAGATCTTCATCGAGCTCCTAGTTGAGCTCGGTTGCGTCACCTGTACGGAGTCATCGGCACCTGCAAGCTGGTTTTCGAAGTAATCTGTGAGTCACGGGGACTCATCGATCTCACACCCTCGCGATCAAGACTATTTAAGCTTATGGGTAGGAAAAGGTATTTGAGGTGGAGCTGCAGCAAGCACTAGCATATATGGTGGCTAACATACGCAAATGAGAGCGAGAAGAGAAGGCAAAGGCATGATCGATGAACTATGATCAATAAGTGATCCTAGAACAACCTACGTTCAAGCATAACATGAGACCGTGTTCTCTTCCCGGACTCCGCCGAAAAGAGACCATCACGGCCACACACTCTGTTGATTCATTTTAATTAAGTTAAGTTTCAGGTTTTCTACAATCGGACATTAACAAATTCCCATCTGCCCATAACCGCGGGCACGGCTTTCTAAAGTTCAAATCCCTGCAGGGGTGTCCCAACTTAGCCCATCACAAGCTCTCATGGTCAACGAAGAATATTCCTTCACCCAAGACAATTCGATCAGACTCAGAATCCCGGTTACAAGACATCTCGACAATGGTAAAACAAGTCTAGCAAAGCCACCCGAATGTGCCGACAAATCCCGATAGGAGCTACACATATCTCGTTCTCAGGGCACACCGGATAAGCAATCCGTACAACTAAAACCAGCCCTCGAGTTTCCCCGAGGTGGCGCTGCAAGGGGCTCTAGTTTGGACCAACACCCAGAGGAGCACTGGCCCGGGGGTTTAAATAAAGATGACCCTTGAGTCTGTAGAACCCAAGGGAAAGAAAAGGCTAGGTGGCAAATGGTAAAACCAATGTTGGGCCTTGCTGGAGGAGTTTTATTCAAGGTGAACTGTCAAGGGGTTCCCATTATAACCCAACCGTGTAAGGAATGCAAAATCAAGGAACATAACACCGGTATGACGGAAACTAGGGTGGAAAGAGTGGAACAAAACACCAGGCATAAGGCCGAGCCTTCCACCCTTTACCAAGTATATAGATGCATTAATTAAATAAGAGATATTGTGATATCCCAACAAAATATCCATGTCCAACAAGGAACAAACTCCAATCTTCACCTGCAACTAACAACTCTATAAGAGGGGCTGAGCAAAGCGGTAACCTAGCCAAACAACAGTTTGCTAGGACAAGGTGGGTTAGAGGCTTGACATGGCAATATGGGAGGCATGATATAGCAAGTGGTAGGTATCACAGCATAGGCAAAGCAAAAGAGCGAGCAACTAGCAAGCAAAGATAGAAGTGATTTCGAGGGTATGGTCATCTTGCCTACAAAGTTCTCCGAGAAGGCAAAAGCTTGATCCTCATAAGCATACTCAACGGGTTCGTCGATCACGTACTTGTCTCCCGGCTCTACCCAAAGCAAGAACACAAGCAAAGGGAGACACAATCAACCACGGTGCAATGCACAAAAATATGATGCAAAACATGGCATGAAATGCGGGACGTGATATGCAATGCATATGCATATGCGTGCTCCGGAAGGAAAAGATTGAATCAGACCTCAACTTGGAAAACCAAGAGTGCCGCTGGAAAGATGAGTTGATTTCGGTCGAAATCGATATAAAGATCACCGGAATCAGATGCACGGTTTGCAAATGGCAAGCAAAACAAATAAGGCACCGATCTGCGATTAACAGCACGAGGCCATCTAAATGCATCAAGAACAACAAGCTACTGCACTCTAACATAACAACAAAATACATGGCAGGGATCCACTCGAGATGCTTGACAAAAGACGAACACTGAGCTAAGGCTAATTCACACAATAGCAGGCTCAAACAAGCATGGCAAAAGGGCAAAAGATATCAGGTTACAGACTTAGTGAAATTAACAACATACTAGGAATTTAACATTAGGAAGCAATGTTTAGAGCAAGATAACAACATGCTACAGGAACATATCATGGCAAAGCAAGACATGTCATGAAGCTACTCAAAGCATATAACAAAAGTCCCTTACTGATCATAAGCCAAAAGGGATCAGAAAAAACAATGGTAACCATGTGAACATAGCAATTATCTTTAACAGATTCAAACTTCACAGAAAATTGGAACATGGCAAAACAGATATTAAGTAGGCATGTTTACAAGCTCGATGCACTCACCACAAGGTATTGCATGACAAACTAAGCATACACCCAGCAACTAGACATGGCATAGAAGCTAAACATGGCAAGAACAACCTCATAGCATGCATGGATCAATTACAACAACCTTGGCAAAAATGTTTAACACATAAACATTCTGCCAGGAACATTTTATAGCAAAAATAGAGCTCGATTGAGTCAAGCTAGGGTGCTCCATAATTGCAAACAAAGACATGTATGGATAGATCACAACAATATCTACAAAACATCCTTATTGATCATGCTCAAAAGAGTCATGGATCACTCTGTAGCAACATGAATACATGGCATAAAAATATTAACAGGGCAGAGACTTAGAAGATTTCTAAGTCCCTGAAATTAGCAACATTACGAGCCCTACTTTGCATGCTTGTGATAGTCACCATAGAGATCACAAAAATACATGGCATACACCCTTGTAAAGATGGCATGGCATACTTCAAAACTCATGTAGGGCTCAAGTTCATAGGAGGCACACATTAATCATGGCAAAAATGACAAAAGTCCAATTATTGATAAGAATCAGCCCCTAACATTACATATCACTCTTTCAACAGCACTTAGGGCATCAAGATGAGCTCAAATGAACATGGTGCAATGGGATGTAATGAAATACTCGTCGAGACGAATAATTTGATATGCTACATGCCCAAAACGGAGCAACGGATGAAGAGTTATGATGCGATGAAGTATGCATAAAAATATGCAGATCTGGGGACTTAGACATATTTCACCTCGCGCGAAGTTGGACGGGGAGATCCCGGGACGGAGCGGAGCGAGACGGCAGGGGCACGTTTGGTTCGGGACCGGGTGGATCTCATCCCACCCGGCCGGATCTGGGACAGGGCGGCGGCAAGGTCGCCGGAGGGCGCCGGCACGGCGCACGAGAGACGGGGCGGCGTGGAGGCTGCGATGGAGCTCGGCCGGGGCGGCGGAAATTGCAGGAAGCGGCGGGCGAAGCCTGAGGAGGCAGCGAAGGTGAGGCAGGCGGGCTCAGGCGGGCCGGCTTCGGGCCCCGCGGGCTCGGCGGGTGGTGCGGCGAAGTGGGGCGAGGGCGCGGACAGGTGGCGGCCCCTGAGTGGCTGAGGCGGCGGGGAAGCTGACGTGGCGATGCCTGATTCGCCGGAGTGAGGTGGCGGTGGCGGCGGACATGTCCGGCTGGCGCGGGATGAAATGTCCGGCGGCGGCGGGGAAGGTTAGGGTAGGGTTTGTGCCGCAAATTTTTGGAGGGGATCACATATATATGGGTAGAGGGAGCTAGGAGACTCCAAATGAGGTGTGGTTCTTGGCCACGCGATCGTGATCGAACGACCGAGATGATAGAGGGGGTTTTGGTGGGTTTTGGGCCACTTTGGAGAGGTGTTGGGCTGCAACACACATGAGGCCTTTTCGGTTCCTCGGTTAATCGTTGGAGTATCAGACGAAGTCCAAATGGCACGAAACTTGACAGGCGGTCTACCGGTAGTAACCCAAGGCCGCTTGGCAAGTCTCGGTCCAATCCGAGAACGTTTAACACCTGCACACGAAAAGAGGCAAAAGGGAGCACCGGAGGACATAGGAGCGCCGGATTGCAAAACGGACAACGGGGAAAATGCTCGGATGCATGAGACGAACATGTATGCAAATGCGATGCACATGATGACATGATATGAAATGCATGACACGCAAGCAAACGACAAGGCAACAACAGCGCATAACTAGAAGACACTTGGCACATCGGTATCGGGGCGTTACATTGACCCAATCATTGATGGACTCCATCTCACGCGAGTCCTCATGGATGGTGGCAGTAGCCTGAACCTACTCTATCAGGATACAGTGTGCAAAATGGGTATTAATCCCTCAAGGATCAAGCCCACAAGCACTACCTTTAAAGGAGTCATACCAGGTTTAGAGGCCCACTGTACGGGCTCAATAACACTAGAGGTTGTCTTCGGATCTCCGGACAACTTCCGAAGCGAAGAGTTGATCTTCGATATCGTCCCTTTCCGCAGTGGCTATCACGCACTACTGGGACGAACCGCATTTGCTCGATTCAACGCGGTGCCACACTATGCTTATCTCAAGCTCAAGATGCCCAAACCACGCGGCGTCATAACAGTCAATGGAAACACGGAACGCTCCCTCCATACCGAGGAGCACACCGCTGCTTTAGCAGCACAAGTACAGAGCAGCCTCTTCAAGCAGAACCTCAATTCGGTGGCTGAGCTCCCGGACACTGTCAAACGAGTTCGGACTACTCTGCAGCAGGACAGCCCAGCTCGTCAAGAGCTCGACTAGCAATTCGACCTCCGTCCCAGTCCCTACCAAGTGGCGGCGTTCGTACCGCGCGTACATAACTATGCACTCAAAATACCATGGGCATAGACGGAGGCATAACTAGATTGTGAATCATAATACGGCTCGACCTCCCCAGGACACATGTACTTTTACTTTTTCTCTTTTTTTCCTTTTTTCTTTTCCTTTTTAGGTTTATTTTCCACACGCCTTCTCTGACGGCTTGATCACATGTCCTTTCAAAAGGATAGATACACCAAGACGGCAAAAAGCACTGACGTATAAGGGAATTTTTAGGTGGTCTCTTTCAACGATCACTCTACCTGTTTTCAGGATCCGCATGCAGCTCTCCCTTGGTTGTGGCATATTAAATAGCCGTGTTGCTTATTGCACTACTTGTACAAATACGCTTTGACATATTAATCAAACCATAATGGAGATAGTTTGCAGCCCAACTTTTTGTGGCAGTAGTTTGCTCTTTTGATAATCTTACCAAATCGCACCCGTACACTTTGGTAAGCTTTAGTCCACCAAGGGCTTCATTACGCCTCATAATATTGCAACAAAGTCTGAACACTTTTTACAGTATAGTTCGGCACCCCGAATTTAGCATTATATGCATTAGCTCCGAATCATGTCTTTGGTCAATAGTTGGGTTGCCCGGCTCCTGTGCTTACTACCTTACGTTCCGCTATATCGTCTAGGGTAGTAAAGGGAGAACTACTGTGATTGTGTCCTGGTTTATCCGGATGAGCACCTCAATAGAGAAAGCCAAAAACTGACTGTCATGATGCGGCGTGAGCCGGTCAGCTCTTCGGAGGTTTCAAATCTTTAGCGATTTTTTTTGCATTATGCGATGAATCGGTTCTTATCCGATCAGGTGTTTACAGCACCCTAGTTCGGATACTAGGGGTTGCGCCTATATTTTTATTGTCAAACTCCTATGGCTAAGTGAGGGTGATAAAGCCACATAGTCTGATTGCCTGGTTCGTTGCGCTAAACACCTCCTTCAAGGGCCAAATTCTCAGATAAAGAGTGTTTAGATTCATCCCGAACACCCCCGTACTACCTACGTGGGGGCTGAAGCCGACGACTGGCCAACTCTCAGACTTGATAAAAATGGTTGCACAGGAGGTAAAACTTTAAATCATAAACAACAAAGCATTATATTACATATCAGCATTGTTTTCATCATACATGACGGGATAACATGAATGCATTCATTCAAAAATGATGTCCTTAGCACATTGCTCCGCCACAATGCGGGATCCCTTCAAAACATCTTCAAAACTGCTCGGGCATGCGGTGCTCCTTGCCTGTGGGCGGTCCTTCCGTCGTGAGCTTGACGACGTCCATCTTCGCCCATTGTATCTTGACACGGGCGAAGGCCATCCGCGCACCTTCTATGCAGAACGACCAGCTGTTTCAAGAGTCCGAAGTAGCTGTCGGGTATAGCTTCTGCAGGCCACAGCCAGATTATTAAATCCTTCATGGCTAGTTCGACCACCCTATGCAGCTCGACCAGCTGTTTTAGTTGGTTGCTAAAGGGCACTAGATGTTTTGGCGCAAGGTATTGCGACTAGAATAGCTTCTCCGTTGAGCTCCCCTCTTCGGCTCGGAGGAACTCCGCAGCGTCAGAAACACTACGTGGCAAATCCGCAAACGCCCCTGGAGAACTCCAAATCCGGGTTAGCAAGAGATATCTCTTCTTCACATACTTGCTCTACATAATAAAAGCCTTACCCGCCGCAATTTTCTTGGCCTCTTGGATTTCCTGGAGGGCGCCCTGGGCTTCGACCCGGGCCTCTTGTGCACTTTGACGAGCCTTGGCAAGTTTGCACTCTTGGTCCGCATTCTTGCGCTCCAAGGACTCGCATTTCTTCACGGCATCCTGTAGCTCCCGCTGGACCTCACCGACCCTAGCCTCGTGCTTTTCGCGAGCGGCCTGTTCATCTACCGCCCTCTTCTGGGCTTCAGTTAGCGCTGCCTTGAGGGTTTCCACCTCGGACATCGCTCCTACAAATTATCATACGATCAACATAAGCAATTCATATCTTGCTCTATCTGAATAGGTCATTACATACCCTACTTGTCCTCCAGCTGTTTTTTCACTCGTCCGAGCTCTTCCTCAGCCCGCTCCAGACTCTGCCTCAGTCCGGAAACTTCAGCAGCATGAGAAGTCGCGGCTACCAGCGACGCCTGCTTATACAAATAGACATATCTGGTTAGTCTCCTGCAAAAAACTATTTGATCCTCTGTTCGGGTCTTCTTTCCGAACACCGGACAGAGTCTCAGGGGCTACTGTCTATACTGTGACTTTCTTTTCACAAATTGCATTGCTTACCTCAAAGCCAGTTAAAAGGCTTGTGCAAGCTTTAGTCAGTCCGCTCTTCGCAAACTGAATCTTCTCAATCACCGCACCCATGAGGGTATGGTGTTCCTCAGTGATGGAAGCACTTCACAGCGCTTCTAGTAGAGTATCCGGCGCCTATGGTTGGACAAAGGTCACCAGCGGAATGGGCACACCTCCTTCCGACGAAGGAGGCTGCTTGCCGGATTCCGGAGCCGTATAGGTCTCTGGGACCGTATTCAGCTGGGGACCGAATTGGACATGGCCCCCATCGCCAGTCTCCATGGGGATCTGCTCCCCCATGTATTCGGCGGCCGAGGTCTCGCCCTCTGGCACCGTCCTGACGGCCTCCTGCGTCTCTCCCTGGCCGTGGATCATTCGGGACAACACCTCGGTGTCATCCATGGCCCTGGGAGAGGAGGCCGTCGGATGGGACCCGTTGTCCATCACCTTCAGGTCTAGCGAGTTCCCCGAAGACGAGGATCACTCGAGGGTGGAGCGAGTCGGACTGCAAGTGCATGATTTCACATGTTAAAACTATGAAGTAAAGAGGCTGATATATGAATGCGTCAGGGTCTTCGAATACTCATGATTCGGCCTGGGGCTTATCTCGGGGGCACCGTTTTGGGCTGCTATCGGCATCCCACGTGGAGCTATCCGTGAGGGAGACCTTCCCCTTCTTGGATGACTCCGCCTCCAGATTTGTGGAGGCTGCCCTCTTCTTCATTCCCCCCTCGGGGGGGGGATTTCTTTCTCCTTCCTCTTCCTCCTCCTCGTCATCTTCGGCGGCGGAGTGAGTTTAGGCGTCTTCGGACGCCACGTCCGAAGTACCCTTGGGACGGAGTCCACCTCTGGTCCCCTTGGCCTTCTTCTCCAGCGCCTTGTAGGGCACCAGAACCAGCATCTTCATCAGAAGCGGGATGGCTGGTTCCTCGGGCAGTGGAGCCGGACACTAAATTAGCTCCGCCTTCTTCGTCCAACCTTGAAAAAACAAATAGGGAAGTTCGGACATCTTCCTTGAGTAAGCAAGTAAGGGATACACCTTGAAACGCGGAAAACTTACCGAACTGGCGGGATGGGCCAGGTCATGCCCACGGTCCTCGGTCGTCTTCGGCCATGTCTCGTTGGCCTTGAAGAGCACCTTACAGATATCTTCGTGAGTAGTTCCGAAGAACCGTTGCAAGGTCTTGTGCTCGGCCGAATCGAACTCCCATAGGTGGCAAGCCCGGCTCTGGCATGGAAGGATCCGGTGAACTAGCATCACTAGAATCACGTTGACAAGCTTGACGTTCTTGTCCATCATGCTCCTGATGCGCGTCTGAAGCACTGTCAGCTCGTCCGACGAAGACCAATCCAGGCCCTTCTCTTGCCAGGAGGTAAGCTGCATTGGGGCCCCGGATTTGAATTCGAGAGTCGTGGCCCAGGTAGTGTCATGGGGCTCTGTGACGTAGAACCACAACTTCTGCCACCCCTTGACGGTCTCCATGAAGGTGCCTTTGGGCCACGGGATGTTGGACATTTTGCTCACCATGGCGCCTCCACACTCTGCGTGTTCGCCGCCCACCACCTTTCGCTTCAAATTGAAGGTCTTCAGACACAATCCGAAGTGGGGTGGGATGCGGAGGAAAGCCTCACACACGACGATGAATGTCGAGATAGTGAGGAAGGAATTTTGGGCCAGATCATGAAAATCCATCCCATAGTAGAACATGAGCCCGCGAACGAAGGGGTGGAGTGGAAATCCCATCCTGCGGACAAAGTGGGGGATGAGAACTACCCTCTCATGGGGCTTCAGGGTAGGGACGATCTGTCCCTCGGTCAGAAGCCGATGGGCGACCTCCTTGGCCACATATCCAGCCTCCCGAAGCTGGGTGATGTCCTTCTCCTTGACGGTGGAGGCCATCCACTTGCCCTGCGCTCCGGACATGGTCGGAGTGCTTTCTTGAGGCAGAAAAGATGAGAACTTGGGCACTGGAGCTCGAGAGTGGGTAGGCGGAAGAGAGAAGCCATGGGTGAAAGAGGTGAATCCTTATCTCCTTATAAAGGCGGTGGATATCAAGTGCCTCCCCACTCGCCATAAAACTCGCCTATTCCCCAGGGGCCGTGCAGGCGGCTTGGTTGGATTACCCATACATGTATTGATGAGAATCCCGCAATATGGGGACATGATCTCTGCTTTGACAAGACGTGCCAATAAAGCCGCATCTCAAAATATGGAGCGGCAGGCCGAAAAACGGTTCGAAATAATAACCAGGCAGGAACGTGATATCACGTTACAAAAAGTTGTCAGAAGATTGGACTCGTGAAATACTATACTCTCTGCGGTGGTATGTGGTACTTGTTTTGCAGATCCGGACACGTTCGCTGTGTTCGAAGATTGTGTTGGAGTATTCAGAGAAGAAACCCGCCTTGCAATGCCGAAGACAATCTGCGCGCCGGACACCTCGTCATTGAATCCTAGTTCAGGGGCTACTGAGGGAGTCCTAGACTAAGGGGTCCTCGAGCGTCTGGCCTGTTGGACATGGTCCGGACTGATGGGCTATGAAGATACAAGACCGAAGACTCTCACCCGTGCCCGGATGGCGTGGATGGCAAGTTTGGTGTTCAGATATGAAGATTCCTTTCTTTGTAACCGACTTTGTATAACCCTAGTCCCCTCCGGTGTCTATATAAACCGGAGGGTTTAGTTCGTAGAGGCAGATACAATCATAATCACATAGGCTAGACTTCTAGGGTTTTAGCCATTACGATCTCGAGGTAGATCAACTCTTGTAATACTCATATTCATCCAGATCAATCAAGCAGGAAGTAGGGTATTACCTCCATAGAGAGGGCCCGAACCTGGGTAAACATCGTGTCCCCTGTCTCCTGTTACCATCAACCTTAGACGCACAGTTCGGGACCCCCTACCCGAGATCCGCCGGTTTTAACACCGACAATGATGAGCCCAGATTCCGCAAAATGGCTTGAGGCCATGAAATATGAGATGGGATCCATGTATGAGAACAAAGTGTGGACTTTGGTTGACTTGCCCAATGATCGGCATGCCATAGAGAATAAATGGATCTTCAAGAATAAGACGGATGCTGACGATAATGTTACTGTCTACAAAGCTCGACTTGTTGCAAAAGGTTTTCAACAAGTTCAAGGAAGTTGACTACGATGAGACCTTATCACCCGTAGCGATGCTTAAGTCCGTCTGAATCATGTTAGCAATTGCCGCATTTTATGATTATGAAATTTGGCAAATGGATGTCAAAACTGCATTCCTTAATGGATATCTTAAAGAAGAGTTGTATATGATGCAACCAGAAGGTTTTATCGATCCAAAAGATGCTAACAAAGTGTGCAAACTCCAGCGATCCATTTATGGACTGTTGCAAGCCTCTCGGAGTTGGAATATACGCTTTGATAGTGTGATCAAAGCATATGGTTTTATACAGACTTTTGGAGAAGCATGTATTTACAAGAAAGCGAGTGGGAGCTCTATAGCATTTCTGATATTATATGTAGATGACATATTGTTGATCAGAAATGATACTGAATTTCTGAATAGCATAAAAGGATACTTGAATAAGAATTTTTCAATGAAAGACATTGGTGAAGCTTCTTATATATTGGGCATCAAGATCTATAGAGATAGATCAAGATGCATAATTGGACTTTCACAAAGCACATACCTTGATAAAGTTTTGAAAAAGTTCAAAATGGATCAAGCAAAGAAAGGGTTCTTGCCTGTGTTACAAGGTGTGAATTTGAGTCAGACTCAATGCCAGACTACTACAAAAGATAGAGAGAAAATGAAAGTCATTCCCTATGCTTCAGCCATAGGTTCTATCATGTATGCAGTGCCGTGTACCAGACCTGATGTGTGCCTTGCTATTAGTTTAGCAGGGAGGTAACAAAGTAATCCAGAGTGGATCACTAGACAGCGGTCAAGAACATCCTGAAATACCTGAAAAGGACTAAGGATATGTTTCTCGTTTATGGAGGTGACAAAGAGCTCATCGTAAATGGTTACGTCGATGCAAGCTTTGACACTGATCTGGATGACTCTAAGTCACAAACCGGATACATATTTTTATTAAATGGTGGAGCTGTCAATTGGTGTAGTTCCAAGCAGAGCGTCGTGGCGGGATCTATGTGTGAAGTGGAGTACATAGCTGCTTCGGAAGCAGCAAATGAAGGAGTCTGGATGAAGGAGTTCATATCCGATCTAGGTGTAATACCTAGTGCATCGGGTCCAATGAAAATCTTTTGTGACAATACTGGTGCAATTGCCTTGGCAGAGGAATCCAGATTTCACAAGAGAACCAAGCACATCAAGAGACGCTTCAATTCCATCCGCGATCAAGTCAAGGAGGGAGACATAGAGATTTGCAAGATACATACGGATCTGAATGTTTCAGACCTATTGACTAAGCCTCTCTCACGAGCAAAACATGATCAGCACCAAGACTCCATGGGTGTTAGAATCATTACAATGTAATCTAGATTATTGACTCTAGTGCAAGTGTGAGACTGAAGGAAATATGCCCTAGAGGCAATAATAAAGTTGTTATTTATATTTCCTTATATCATGATAAATGTTTATTATTCATGCTAGAATTGTATTAACCTGAAACTTAGTACATGTGTGAATACATAGACAAACCGAGTGTCACTAGTATGCCTCTACTTGACTAGCTCGTTGAATCAATGATGGTTATGTTTCCTAACCATAGACATGAGTTGTCATTTGATTAACGGGATCACATCATTAGAGAATGATGTGATTGACTTGACCCATCCGTTAGCTTAGCACGATGGTCGTTTAGTTTGTTGCTATTGCTTTCTCCATAACTTATACATGTTCCTATGACTATGAGATCATGCAACTCCCGAATACCGGAGGAACACTCAGTGTGCTATCAAACGTCATAACGTAATTGGGTGACTATAAAGATGCTCTACAAGTGTCTCTAATGGTGTTTGTTGAGTTGGTATAGATCGAGATTAGGATTTGTCACTCCGAGTATCGGAGAGGTATCTATGGGCTCTCTCGGTAATGCACATCACTACAAGCCTTGCAAGCAATGTGACTAATGAATTAGTTGCAGGATAATGCATTACGGAACGAGTAAAGAGACTTGCTGGTGACGAGATTGAACTATGTATTGAGATACCGACGATTGAATCTCAAGCAAGTAACATACCGACGACAAAGGGAACAACGTATGTTGTTGTGCGGTTTGACCGATAAAGATCTTCGTAGAATATGTAGGAACCAATATGAGCATCCAGGTTCCACTATTGGTTATTGACCGGAGATGAGTCTCAGTCATGTCTACATAGTTCTCGAACCCGTAGGGTCCGCACACTTAACGTTCGGTGACGATCGGTATTATGAGTTTATGTGTTTTGATGTATCGAAGGTAGTTTGGAGTCCCGAATATGATCACGGACATGACAAGGAGTCTTGAAATGGTCGAGACATAAATATTAATATATTGGAAGCCTATGTTTGGACATTGGAATGGTTCTGGATAATTTCGGGCATCTTCTGGAGTACGGGAGGTTACCGAAACCCCCCGGGGAGTATATGGGCCTTATTGGGCCTTAGTGGAATAGAGGAGAGGAAGGGAACAGGTGGGAGGCGTGCGCCCCTAGCCCAATCCGAATTGGGTGGGGGCCGGGCCCCCTTTCCTTTCCCCTCTCATCCCCTTCCTTCTCTCCTACTCCTACTACTTGGAAGGGGGGAATCCTATTCCCGGTGGGAGTAGGACTCCCCTAGGCCGCGCCATAGAGGGTCGGCCCTCCCCCTCCTCCACTCCTTTATATACGGGGGAGGGGGGGCACCCCATAGACACACAAGTTGATCATTGTCTTAGCCGTGTGCACTGCCCCCCTCCACCATAATCCACCTCGGTCATATCGTCGTAGTGCTTAGGCGAAGCCCTGCGCCAGTAGCATAATCATCACCGTCATCACGCCATCGTGCTGACGAAGCTCTCCCTCGACACTCAGCTGGATCGAGAGTTCGTGGGACGTCACCAGTTGAACATGTGCAGATCACGGAGGTGTCGTACTTTCGGTACTAGGATCGGTCGGATCGTGAAGACGTACGACTACATCAATCGCGTTTTCATAATGCTTCAGCTTACGGTCTACAAGGGTACGTAGACAACACTCTCCCTTCTCGTTGCTATGCATCACCTAGATAGATCTTGCATGTGCGTAGGAAATTCTTTGAAATTACTGTGTTCCCCAACATACTCAACAAACACCATCGGAGACACCTGTAGAGCATCTTTATAGTCACCCAGTTATGTTGTGACGTTTGATAGCACACAAAGTGTTCCTCCGGTATTCGGGAGTTGCATAATCTCATAGTTAGAGGAACATGTATAAGTCATGAAGAAAGCAATAGCAATAAAACTAAACGATCATTATGCTAAGCTAACAGATGGGTCTTGTCCATCACATCATTCTCTAATGATGTGATCCCGTTCATCAAATGACAACACATGTCTATGGTTAGGAAACTTAACCATCTTTGATTAACGAGCTAGTCTAGTAGAGACATACTAGGGAGACTCTGTTTGTCTATGTATTCACACATGTACTAAGTTTCCGGTTAATACAATTCTAGCATGAATAATAAACATTTATCATGATATAAGAAAATATAAATAACAACTTTATTATTGCCTCTAGGGCATATTTCCTTCACTTAGTTGGGTCTATAAGTGGACCAGCCTCGTGATCCTTCCGTATCCAACATGAGAACCCAACGTTGAGACCAAACAGTTCGTTCATCTAACTCATGTTTGCCCTATGTTTAAGGGAGTCACAACTCACTGCTACCTTCTGACAAAAAAAAGGTGATCACTAGTGAAGGTTTGTTGTATTTTGTGAAAAAAATATTTCATCCTAAAATGCCATAGATGACATAAGGTTCAGAGAGAATTTAAAACTACAAGAAAGGCTTTCAATGGCTAATGAAATTAATTAATACTTGTCTAATTGACATGATGGATGGTCGGCAATCGATACTACCTTTGAGTGGAATAGCCCAACGTTTCTCTATCTCAGGTGGGTATACAAGCCGACTTGCCTACCATTTCTCTATCGTTAGGTGGTGTATAAACCAGCTACCCTAAAATTTTCCTATCCTCAGGTGGCCTCTGACCCTTCTATACCCAGCCCGAGAAGCCTACCCTAAAATTGACTGATTTGATGTTCGCCCTATGTCCAAGGCAGTTGAGTCACAAAAGTAATCATCAATGACGCTATAGACAGTGGAAGTTGGTTGCTTATCAACACGAAGAAAAAGAGTGGACACTACCAAAAGTAGCTATATTTTCTAAAAGAAATATTTCATCATGGGATGTCAAAGATAACAGAAGAATTAAACAGCCGTGGCATTCAACTGTATAGAAGGGACGACAAAATTATTTTATACATCCTCTGTTTTTAAGTATAAGATGTTTCAGTGGTTTAATTTAGGAACGGATGTAGTAGTTCTTCTGAATTGACATGCTTGTTGGTCGACAATGGTATGCTTTAAAATGGGGCAACCCTTATCCTAAAAAAAGGGGGCAACCCAACCCAAGACTTCCCTATCTTCAAGCAGCCGACTAGCCTCATGACTCTTCCGTATCCAGCATGTGTCAAACAACCAAAGAGAGAACTACTTCTGAGTATTAAACAACCAACAGAGAAAATTTCCAATGGAATAAAAAATGACAATGAAACTAATTGATACTTTTGTTAAATTGGCATGGTGTCTGGCCAATAGTTCGAACTACTTCTGTGTGGGACGATCCAACAAATCTCTATCCTTAGTTGGGTCTATAAGCGGACCAGCCTCATGATCGTTTCGTACCCAACGTGAGAACCCAACGTTGAAGGCAAACAATTCGTTCATCTAATTCCAGCCCTATGTTCAACGGAATCACAACTGACTGCTACCTTTTGACAGAAAAGGTGGTCACTAGTGAAGGTTGGTTGTACTTTGTGAAAAAAATATTGCATTCCAAAATGCCAAAGATGACAGAAGATTCGGAGAGAATTTAACACTAGAAGGAAGGCTTTCAACGGCTAACAAAATTAATTAATTAATACTTGTTCAATTGACATGGTGGATGGTCGGCAATCGATACTACCTTTGAGTGGAATAGCACAATGTTTCTCTATCTCAGATGGTATACAAGCCGACTTGCCTGCCATTTCTCTATCCTCAGGTAGGTGTATAAGCCAACTAGGCTAACATTCTCCTATCCTCAGGTGGTCTAAGACCCTTCTATATCCGGCGCGAGAAGGCAACCCTGAAGCCGACTGATTTGATGTTCGCCCTACGTCCAAGGGAGTCACAATTCACTCTTGTTTGTCCATCTATCTCCAAAAGTACATGGTGCACAATTATCAATGACACTATAGAAGGTGGAGGTTGTTTGCTTATCAGCACGAGAAAAGAAGCCGGACACTACCAAAACTCCAAGAGTAGCTATATTCCCTACAAAACATTTCATCCTGAAAGTGTCAAAGATAACAGAACATTGTACCATATGAAGAGAATTAAATAGCCAAACAGAAAAGGCTTTCAACTACATAAAAAAGAACGACAATGATAACAAAAGATCGTACCATATGAGAAGATCTTACGTTAGTTTACGGAGAGGGTATTTCTTTTAAATTGACATGGTTGCTGGTCGATAATGGTGTGCTTTAAAACGAGGCGACCCAACATTTCCCTATCCTCAGGTGGCCGGCTAGCCTCGTGACTCTTCCAAATCGTCTATCCAATTCAAGTTCGCCCTATGTGAGAGGGAGTTGGAGAGCACGAGTTGGAGTGGCATTGGCACTGCTGGCACGCCGGCTCCTCCTTCTTGTGGTGCATATAAGGAAGGAAAACGGTGGCGTGGAGATTTCATCTACTAATCCCGATCCAAAAACGTGCCCGTCCTCGGCGGGTCTACAAGCCGACTAGTTTCATCATCACAGTCCAGTTCGCTGTGCATCCACGGGAAGTCGGCACCCCATCTTTGGAGAGCTCGGAGCTGGCTTGCTCCCACCGTCCTGGTCGGCCGAGGGACAGCGACATTCCGATTTCGAAATCAATAACCCGCACGCGACCGCTGCCTGGCTAAATCGCCGAAGCGAACCGCCCCCAGATCAAGATCAGTCCACCACGTAGCCCACGTCTCCTTCCTCCCGAAGTAAACAGAGTTGGAAATCCCCCCTCTCTCTCCCTCGTCGCTGCTCCTCTCCAAATCCCCTGAACCCGCCTCTCCCCGGAGGAACCGCGGCGGAGGAGAGATGTCGTACGCCTACCTCTTCAAGTACATCATCATCGGCGACACAGGTGCGCTCCCCTCTTCCCCGCCTCCGCCGATCCCTGCTCGTTCCGGGGAGATTGGGCGGATCCGTGCGGCACTTTGCTGCTCCCGTCGCCGCGGAGATCTGTCTTTCCGTCCCTGCCTCTGCTGAATCTGGCTCGCGCTGACGGTCGGGTGGGATGGTCGTGCAGGTGTCGGCAAGTCGTGCCTGCTGCTGCAGTTCACCGACAAGCGCTTCCAGCCCGTCCATGACCTCACCATCGGCGTCGAGTTCGGCGCCCGGATGATCACCATCGACAACAAGCCCATCAAGCTCCAGATTTGGGACACGGTACCGCCTCCTCTCCGCGACCAATTCCTCATTTCTCTTTGCCTTTCCTAGGTGACACGTTGACATGGCCTGGGCGTGCCTGCCTAGATCGAGTTGTCTTCTTACTGTACAAGAAGTTAGTACCAACTGCGGATGGGAAGAGGTGGCGCTAGCAATTATTTACCTCACTAGGATAATCGTAACCTGCTTGGGAATTAGAACTGCCGTTTGTAGTAGATTCTGGGTTCACCATTGATAATCGTGACTTCATCGAGTTTCTATATGAATTAGCTCTCATCAGATAGCAACAAATGTCTAGTTTAGCTTCTTTCTCATTGTCATGCCATAAACCTTTGTGTCATATTCACTTGTCAAGGTAAAGAGAAATAAAATCTTATGTGGTTTCTTTAATACTACAGGCAGGTCAAGAATCATTCAGATCGATAACTAGATCGTACTACAGGGGAGCTGCTGGCGCTCTTTTGGTTTATGACATCACCAGGTACTTGCCCAGTATAGTGAAAGCTGCCTGGTTAGATTAAGTGCATGCTTTTCTAAACCTAGCTGAGCACGGTGTTAATATTTATTGTCATATTGACTTTAGGAGGGAAACCTTTAATCATCTTGCAAGCTGGCTGGAAGATGCAAGGCAACATGCAAATGCTAACATGACAATAATGCTAGTTGGAAACAAATGCGACCTATCTCATAGGCGTGCCGTGAGCTTCGAGGAAGGCGAGCAGTTCGCCAAGGAGAATGGTCTCATCTTTATGGAGGCGTCTGCAAAAACTGCACAAAATGTCGAGGAGGTGATGATTGATTCTTGATGCATCTCTGTGCAATTAAGGCCTTTCCCTGAACGATTGTTGTCTCATTCGATTTGGAATGCAGGGCTTTGTCAAGACTGCTGGAGCAATATATAAGAAAATTCAGGATGGTGTCTTCGATGTATCTAATGAGGTAAAATTTTGAATATCAAATCTGTTCTGCTTAATGAAAAGTGAGAATGTATAATGTTATCTTTATTATTACTTATGCACCACAAAATTTGTCTTTGATGTACCTAAATGAGATTCAATTTCAAATCTCATATCATTTCTTTGGTCTGCTTAGTGAAAAGTGATATTATATATTAGCAATCATTTATGCAACTTAATTACATTATTAACCACAAAATTTCCCTGGTATGTAGAGATGCCTTTTAAGTGCCGTGTGATCCTTAAGTTGCATCATTTAATATTATTAGGTGATTTCAGGCTCAGGTTTCTGATGTATATTCTACTCCACTTTACAACGCATAAATGCCTGCCTTACAAGTTACAATATTTTTATTGCGAAAGCACAAGATACAACTCGTGCATATGCCTTGCTTCATTCCCATCTTACAGAAACCCCACAACTTTACTGAGTGCCTTTATATGGACCCTGATAAGATAACTAAAAGATGATGACGATGTTACATAAATTTCGCTCTAGTAGTTTAATGGAGTAAGGAGATTCTTTTCTTCATGCTGAAAAAGAGAGATCCATTGCCCTCCATTGTTGGCAGAAGAAGTTAATAAGCGGTAGGGCAGCAATGTTGCTATTGCAGCAAATGCCATTTTCCTGCCAAGAACACTTCCTTTTAACATTTTTCCTGTTGAGCTGAAAAAAAAAGGTTACATTGCTGCTTTCACTAGTTTACTTTGTTCCTGGCCCTGAGCATGGACTGATTTTTCTTCTTGATTTTTGCAGTCCTATGGAATCAAAGTTGGCTATGCAGTTCCTGGCCAAGCTGGAGGTGCTGGTGCCTCGTCTTCCCAAGGTGGCAGCTGCTGCGGCTAATGGAGCAATCCATGATCAATGATGTACAAAATCGCATGGCATGTGTTACAATACCTGTTACATTATTTCGAGTTGCCGAGTGATTGTAACTCCAGGGTGCTTTGTTATTTCACGCGCCTATGGATTATGTTCCAGTAAGCTAGTCAAAATAGGTTCAGTTCATTTCCTTATACTGTATACAATCACTGTAATCCATCAGATGCTTCCAGTCGTGTCATGTAGGATTCATGAATTATATCCATTTGCATGTGTGATTAAATAAGAATGTATGATTCAATGTGTATGTTTAAATCACCTCAAAACATTTGGGTCCTCAAGCTTTAAAGTTATTGAACACCATTTTTTGTTATGAGTAGTTGCAGATGTGTGCCTGGCTAGGTAACCCGTGGTTCTATAAGGACACTTGAGCTTGTGAAATTTGAGCTTTGACTCACTGAACATGAACCATCGAAAATGGTTGAGTTTAATTGGATGAAGCTTGTTGCTATTTGGCTGGATGATATGTGTTAATTTGTTTTTATTATATGTCTAAATCTGAATATATCTTGTGGAGAGTTTTAGAGGTAGTTGTTGTAAAATAAATTGTTCTTTTTTGTTCTCTTGTAAATAATTTGTAATTGACTTGTTTTCCTGTTTTCCCTTAATAATGTTTGTCTATTATTTTTCCTTAGAGATCATAAGCAAAAAGTTTCCAAAGCATTTCTAAGTTCCTTCGACCCTAACTTTGCTTGTTTGTCGACTGCAATTTGTGTTGAGTTACAACCATAGGTCTTACATTTTGAGACAAAAGGGAGTAGTTTATTGCTGCCTCCGTTCACTTTTATAAGTCATTTCAGACAAATGAAATTAAGTTATTTTGCATAATGTCTGAAACGTTTACAAAGCCTTATAAAACTGAACAGAGGGAGTATTACATATATATTTTCTCCTCTTAGGGTTTATAAGGTCTGGAAGTAGGCCAAACCATTCCAGCTCGTTCCTACAAAATGATCGATGCAACACAAGAAACCGAGAGCCCTGTATCCATATTAGTCGTTGCTGAAAAAAATGTGTCTAGACGTATTTCAGACTTTTCCGTTCTAGATACTTCAGTTTGAGCGACAATAAAAATGGACCAGAAGGAATAGAAGATAGTAACAGCAGCAGCAACACAAAAACAGTCCGTACCCTCGGCTGCGTACCAGAGCAACAAAATTCTGCACAGTTTGCTATACATACATACATGCATACATAGATGCACATGAGTAGGCCGGCAAGCCGACGGCGCGCTAGCCGGCGAGGGTGTGGCTAGTTGGTGTGGCAGTCGTAGCAGGTGCGGTTGCGGCCGAGCTCGCTGAGCTTGTCGTAGCCGTGGCGGAAGACGCCCATCCCGAAGAGGACGCCGACGAGGAGCGCGATGCACAGCAGCACCAGCAGGCAGCACCCCACCCTCTCCTTGCTGTTCAACTTGAAGCACATCCTTCCTCCCCCTCCTCTCTTTTCTTCCTCTATATAAACCTTGATCTCTCTCTCTCTCTCTCTCTCTCTCTCTCTCTCTCTCTCTCTAGGCGAGCGACGGTGCTGCGGCGTGAGGGTTTTGGAACATGCAGGCAGGCAGGCTGGAGCAGCGCGGGCACGCCCTTTTATCAGAGAAAATTTTAACCCGGCAGCTACACTTTGCTCGAAAAGAGAGAGCAAAACTGATGGAGCTGGACAACTATGTAACCACTCCAACGAGCGCCCTTCTTTCTCGCTTCAACGGTGGTGTGCATGGCATCGCTTGCCAGGGAAGCTAAGACTGTGTGGAACGGTCGGTCCGCTGACGGGAAATCTCTCTCCGGGTTGCCTTTCCGCCATGCACAGAATCTCGATCCCGTGTGGCCTGGCCCAAGACACATGTCTAACAAGACGGGATTATTGATGCCGTGATGTGTCATCTTGGCATCGAGGGGCATGTGGGGGGAATCAATTTGCAGAGAGCAACAGGCGGCTCGGCTCTGCTTTTCCTCCATCTTTTGCTGCGGAATATTTGTCTTTTGCCTTTTAGATAGATAGAAGATGGAAGAGGATAATGCGTGCGGCTTGGCTGATTGGGGTTGGGGGTGTCCTCCATTGACAACGCATATGGAGGAAGACTAGGACTGGGAGGGCATGGATGGATGGACGGACGACGGGCTTGACAGGATGGAATCAATTCGATTGGGACGCGCATTTATGCGAGGGGTTATTATCAGAAATTTGTTCTAACACTTTGATAAAGCTTATAAGAAACTGATCGCCGTCGAGGTTTTAATTCGTCCCGATCCTGAAACGTAAGACGGTGAAGAGACAGAGGCAAATGCTCCGGCCAACATTTGTCCCAGACATGACACCACCATGGGCCGGCCGGCCGGCCAAACCTGTCGCTTCAAACGCATCACCCATAACGCTCGCTGCACGATTCGGCACGGCACTGTCTGAACGATGGATACATCACGACCGAGAGGTTATATCTGATTCCGCTGTGGAATGTGGCCGGTTACAGAAACTTTTACCAACTTTTTTTTTGCGAACACATTCCAAAAACTTACTTGACTATACTAAGCCTTTTGGAGTTACATTCCAGTAAGACAATTGTCTCAACAAACAAGATGGAGAGATTCCAGGATATATAAATGCTCTAAAAAAAGACCACCACAGCATCAAACGTAGCCTACGGTGAAAGAGGGAGGTGGAACCAACATCACCCACCATCTAATTGGATTTTGAGTGGGCATTGCAAGTAAAAATATAGATTCCATTAGTTCCAAACTCATAGGAAGCAAAACCACACCGGGCAGAAAATCAAATCACAGAAAGTGATCAAGCCTAACATCGCAGCATACAGGCAAGAATTGTAGACGGGTGCATGTTTCAGATGAATATGTCAATATGTAATCTGCAATACCAGTGCCCCCATCCCAGTTTAATTTCAAGCATTGCCACAAAAGAAAAAGGGTCAGCTTCTACTCAAACACAACTTACTGCTACGCAAAAGTACAAGGGCAAGAATTCCAGGGTAACAAGTAACAGCACATGATGCCACTTAGCATTTCAAAAGTCTGGAGGCCTGCAAGTGAAATTCCCGAGAAAATGCATTACGAACAATATATAAGAACATAGGTCAAACAGGCGAGATGATTCCGCATCAACACGTACTTAGATTGACATCTTCTAACAGAACAGAAACATTCTTCGACATAGCTCGCAGAGGAAGCAGGTTACGCTGTAGGGACTTGCACTGCACGAGCTTCCAAAGCAGGGAACAATAAAGCTCAGCGCCCCCGGCCCCGGCCACGCCCACGGCCGCGTCCACGACCCCGACCCATAGGCTTCCCTGGAACAAAAGTAGGCTGGTCAGTTTACAGTTCTTGTGGAAACTGACCATAGAATAGCTGTGGTAAAAAAAAACTGTACCTGTAGTTGGCTTCTTAGACTTGACCCTGGGAGTATCCTCAACCAGCAACGTTTCCAGGTTTAAGCTATCAGGGAGGATGTAGTACCGAATGTTGTTTCCTCTCACGCTGATGTGATCAAGGGTTACAGGATTCTTCCCTTTCATTGTGAGCTTTACGGTCTTCAGATGAGTATTCATGCTTATGTCAACACCTACAAAATATGCATCAGTCAGAGGATCTGCAGTACCAGTAATCATGATCCCAATCAGTTGGTACAAAAATAGTTGCAGCAGCACGATGTTATGGGAGTTGCAAAACTGAAGAGCCAGACAGGGTCCAAACAATGATTTCCCGAATTCTACATGACTGAAGAGTAAAACTGGGCAACCCGGTTTTCTAAACTGCAACAAGAAGTTACATAATACGAATCTTCCAGGATGCATTTTTTTTCTTTTAATAAGCAGTGGAAACTTATGGAATATACTCAACAAAATCCAATTTGGCAAACATTATAAACCCTAAGGCCAGAAGACCTCAAGTAACAAAACGAATGTAGAAATATGAAAACCATTATTCCAATCTTCAAGTCATATTTCCTACAGTACCCTTTTTAAAACAAAACAAATGTTCTCCAGTTGCAAAGAAATTTCATCAAATGTTCTTACATTGTTTATTGCACCTTTCATCAAACTTAGTGCGGTGTGTTCCTCTTCTAGGTTTAATAGTATAAACATTCATCAGGGAGTAACAAAGAGGATTAGGAGGGGGCATACAGAGGTACATGATCCCAATGCATTCTCATTCTGAGCAACTAATGTATGTTACTACACTATCATAAGGAGATGACATCACTATATTCCTTGGAATAATATATAGAAGACTAAAGATTTCAATATACTCGTCCCAAGCTTGTTTCTCAAATGGATGTATCTAGCACTAACTTGGTGCTAGATACATTCATTTGAGTGACAAGCTTTTTCAGACAGAGGGAGTACAAAATACATCATGTATTTAACAACAGGAGTGGACAGCACCGGACACATAAGAGAAGATCGGCTGAATGTAAACGCACTCCGCACAATTCGTATGAATCAAATTGCTAATTGACCAAGCTGAACAGCCAATGCAAAGAAACATCACTAATTGTGCGCCACAAAACTAATGGAGCAAATCATCTTCATCTCAGTTCCACACTGTATGTAATAATTACCTAATCCTTCAACTACGAAAGGAAATCACTGACCATACATAGAAGATATGTTCACTTCCACGAGCTCTAAACCAAACAAAACAACGCCACACAATCAGGCAAGCACACGCAACTAGATCTCAAAAACACAAAGCACGGGGACAAAACTAACGGATCCTAGACACGGACGCGCTGAAAGAAACCCTAAAATTTCAGGATTTCACACTCGGGAGGAGTGAGGTCGAAGCATACCGGTGATGGTGCCGTGGACGGTAGTGCCGTTCTTGAGCTCGATGGTGACCGTCTCGTTGTTCAGCTTCATCAAGAACCTGCGGCCCAACACAAACGCCCAAATCCGCGGCGGGAGATTACACCGACCAGATCAGCGAGGAACGGCAAAACAAAACCAATCCGAAAGAAGGGA
>NC_041382.1:570547523-570563750 GCF_002162155.2 Triticum dicoccoides
GGGGCGTTACCTGACGAGCTTCATCTTGGCGGCGGCCGGGAAGATGCGGAGGAACGGAGGCGGACAGAATCGGAGGAGCTCGAGCTGTTTGCTTTCTCGGAGCGGGAGGGCAAAACCCTAGTTTGAAGGCTGACCTGGCTGGTTGCTGGTGAGTCGGTTCACTTGGGCCGGGCTTTACGTCTTAGGCCTCGGTAGAGGCCGTGAGGCCACTGCGCTTCTCAGAAACAATACGCTGGCACCGACTATTTTTGTTCCCCAACAAACTAACAAAGCCTGTTGTTTTCTCAAAAATAAACTATTCGTGTGTAGAAGGTACCTACTCCCTCCGTTCGAAATTACTTGTCATTAAAATGGATATATCTAGAACTAAAATACATCTAGATACATCAATTTCAACTACGAGTATTTCCGAACGGAGGGAGTAGGTTTCTAGGGTTTCAGTACCATGCCGGCCATTTTCTGTGTCCGACGAGGGCTTCTCTTTTCAAACTTTTTCCTCGTGATGATAACTGGTTCTCCATGAATACTTAGTTCAGGCTGATCATAGGGCTGGTTGGTCCAGCATTCTGCCCTTGGCGAGCGGTTTGGTTAGAATTCTAGATTGGTTTGAGTCCATAAGAGATGTACCACCGTCAGAAGGCCAGATTGTGTTTACTAAAGGGAAGGAAGAGCCCAACATTTCAGGCACCATGCTTGAGCCCAATTTGGAGTGTTGCAGAGTCCTTGATCTGAAGGAGAAAGGCACTGTGAGTGTTCATAAGGACCAAAGGTTTGAACAATCCGAATAAGGCTTCTAACTGCTAAGTCATTTGGTCAGAACTCGTCGCAAACTACGATGTAGTTTGCTTGGGCGGTGCTGCATGAAGTGCGCTTTAGGATTGTGGAGGACATCCTATTTTTCATGTTGCAATTTGATTGTCGGTATCACATCATGTATGAGGAGCCCTAGAACTTTTGGATTTTTTATTGATACCGGCAAGTGCGATGGCGTTACAAGGAATGTTGATATGACACTAGATTAGTTACATGTTAACTTGGTGACTAATCTTGCAATGAAGGTGAGGAAGTTGTTGTTGGGGAACGCAGTATTTCAAAAAAAATCTACGGTCACGCAAGATCTATCTAGGAGACACATAGCAACAAGATGGGAGAGTGTGTCTACGTACCCTCGTAGACCGAAAGTGGAAGCGTTTAGTAACGCGGTTGATGTAGTCGAACGTTGTCGGTGTCAAAACCGGCGGATCTCGGGTAGGGGGTCCCGAACTGTGCGTCTAAGGCGGATGGTAAGAGGAGGCAGGGAACACGATGTTTTACCCAGGTTCGGGCCCTCTTGATGGAGGTAAAACCCTACGTCCTGCTTGATTAATATTGATGATATGGGTAGTACAAGAGTAGATCTACCACGAGATCAGAGGGGCTAAACCCTAGAAGCTAGCCTATGGTATGATTATATGTTGTTGTTGTTGGTGTTGTTGTGTCCTACGGACTAAAACCCTCCGGTTTATATAGACACCGGAGAGGTTAGGGTTACACAAGGTCGGTTACAAAGGAGGAGATACACATATCCGTATTGCCTAGCTTGCCTTCCACGCCAAGTAGAGTCCCATCCGGACACGAGACGAAGTCTTCAATCTTGTATCTTCATAGTCTAACAGTCCGGCCAATGGAGATAGTTCGGCTGTCCGGAGACCCCCTAATCCAGGACTCCCTCAGTAGCCCCTGAACCAGGCTTCAATGACGATGAGTCCGGCGCGCAGTATTGTCTCGGCATTGCAAGGCGGGTTCCTCCTCCGAATACATCACGGAAGAATTTGAATACAAGGATAGTGTTCGACCCTGCAAAATAAGTTCCACATACCACCGTAGAGAGAATAATATTTTCACAAATCTAATTTGTTGACTTGTTTTGGCAACATGACATTAAGCCGTGGTTGGGTGATTATTCAAACCGTTTCCTTTAACTAGCCCCGCACATAACGCGAGGCAGTTTTTGACACGTCTCGTCGAAGTAGAGATCGTGTCCCCTTATTACGGGATTCTCATCAATACGGGTGTGGGTAACCCAACCGTGTCTAGGACTCCTAGATTATAGGCAAGTCCCAAACGGCTACGGAGAGGACGCTTGATATTCACCCTCTTTATAAAAAGGACAAGGCTTTTACTTTTTTTCCTTCCGTGCTCAATCGAATCCTTTCCCTGTCTCGAGTTCTAACACCCAAAGCCCAGGTCAGGTGCTCCGGACCTTCAATCATGTCCGGATCTAGCCTTCAAGGCCAATGGATGCCCTCCTCCATTACGGAAGAAAACATCAAGAAGTTGAGGGAGGCCAGATACCTGACCGCCGAGGTTACGCATCGGCTGCCTGCCCGAGGGCAGGTCGTCCCTACTCCTGAACCCAATGAAGACGTCGTGTTCATCTCCCACCTCCTCCGAGGACTAGGCCTCACTCTGGATCCCTTCGTTAGGGGGTTGATGTTTTATTACGGGCTAGATTTCCACGATCTAGCCCCGGACTCCTTTCTCCACATCTCGACATTCATTGTCGTGTGTGATGCCTTCCTCCGCGTTACCCCTCACTTTGGCATGTGGCTCAAGACCTTTGACGTGAAGCCGAAGATGGTCGAGGGGCAGTATGCAGCATGTGGAGGCGCATTAATAAGCAAGATAGTAGGAGCTCCGTGGACCAAAGGCTCCTTTCCAGAGGTGTCTGGATTATGGCAACATGAGTGGTTTCACATCACAGCTCCCAGAAGTGCCAAGTGGGTGGCTGCCCCTGCTTTCCGCTCAGGCCCTCCACCACAACTGATGTCATGGATTAGCAGAGGGCTAAGCTGGGGTCCTGCCAAGGACGTGCCTATACTACAAAGCCGCATCCAAAATCTCTTCGAAGGAGATTTCAGTTTGATTATGGTGGCGCAAGTCATGCTGGTTCGTCGAGTCCACCCTTGCAAACGCCGGCCCCTCCGCATGTGGGAGTTCAACCCAGAAGGGCCGCGTACTATTCAGAATTTCCTCGGCCTGACGCACAAGGAGATGTACAAATCATTCTTCGGACCCCAAATAGAGTGTCCGGATACTATCGAGGACATGGGCCTGAGCAGCAACCGTACCACCGACCAAGTAAGTAATCCTTTAGCCGAACACACCGTCTTTTATTTACCACGACGTCATTCTAAGAAGTCGCTCTTTGACCATGACTGGCTAACTAAGGCGAAGATGATTCGGTGTTCGGCCCCCCTTCCTGAGGGTTTGGAGAATCCGGTACTGGAAAAGATGCTCGAGCTAGCACCCTGCTCGGAGCCCTCAAAGGAAGATAAAGGGGGGATAATGAGGTCAAAAGTGGGCCCCCATCACTACCAATTCCAACCGAGGGAATGAGCACCTCCGTGAAGGAGGATAACCTAGGAGAAGAATCCGACCTTCTCTCGCTTCGGGGAAGGAAGAGGACTGCCTCTAAAGATCTGGAAACCGAGGCTTCCAAACGGGAGAAGAAATCTCCACTAGAGGGTCCTGCATTGGAGGGTGATTTTGCCGCACAAAGTCCGCGCGAGGATCAGCCCTCCAACAAGCTGTAAGTAATCAGAAAGTACTTTAATAGTGGAGATGTACTACCTTACCTCTAAGGAAAATAATCGAAGCGTTTATCTTGCAGTTCGGATCTTAGCCCTTCTCAGCAGAGCTCGTCTTCAGGGGATCTTCTTCCGGAGATGATGGAGAGCGAAACACCTCCCCCGGACTCCCCCGCTCAAGAAGGGGGCAACCTTGAAGTGTCGTCGTGGAGGGCCTCTCCGGATCCGATGAGGCCAGAAGATAATCCTATAGTTACCCGAAGTCCTCAGCGTCCGGCTCTTGAAGAGAGCAAACAAAAGAGTCCGGCAACGTCTGTTATGCGGTCGGACGTACTGAGGGAGCTGTTGGAGCGAGCAGCCATCTCAGAGGAACACCGTACATTGATGGGTATGGTGATTGGAAAGGATTTCATTCGTCGAAAGCAGGTTGCATGATGCCTTTGTGAGTCTACTGACGGGCTTTAAGGTACGTAAAATGATGTACATTTGTGATGGTACCGCACATTTTTAGGTGTGCCCTGTGTAGATAGTAGCCCCCGAGACTCTGGTTGTCGCCGAGGACGGCGGCAAACAGAGGATCGTAGTCCCAGACAATAACCATACCGCTTTAATGTACAGGTAATGGGAGCTTCGGTGGCTAGCCGGACTCATGAGTTTGCTGAACTAAAGCAGCAACTAGATGCGGCAGACGCCGACATCGAGCTTGTTAACAAGCGGCTTGACGAGTCATGGGGTAAGTAATGTTTTTCTGATGAATGTCACATAATAAGAGCAGCATGATGCCAGTATCTTTAATATGTTGTGACTGCAGACGGAGCTGCCACCATGGAGACCCTTCGGGCAAAACTTGCCCGAGCCAAGGAACAAGCAAGAGTTAGTAATGCGGCTGCTTTGAAGGCAGCCGAAGAGTTAAGAGCCGAGAAGGCCGCACATTGCGAAAGCAAAGAGAAGATGGCCAAGATGGCCGTAGAATTAAAAGACACTGCCGACCGTTGCCAGTTCCTTGAAAAAGAGAACCGATTGAAGGCAGCGGACCTTGAAAAGGCCACGATGGTGACCAAAGACACTCGCTCTGCTATGAGGGCGAAGAAGGAGGAGCTGCGCGAAGCTGGGGATATTGCGGCTGGGAAGCCCTTTCTGCTGCAGAGGAAGTTCGGGGATCCGCGGTATGCCCCTCTGGATCGGCTGTGGAGTTCGGCAGACGCATATATGGACTTGGCGGCAAGCGCTGTCGGTGCGGTTGAATACTTCCGAGATCAGACAGATCGTGAAGTGGACAAGCTGTTCTGGTCGCAATTTAACGTTCCAGAGCGTCCGCTTCCCTTGACTGATCAGCTAGCCGAATGGGCCAAACTTAATAGGTTGTCTGGGCTTGCCATGAGGTCTGTCGTAGATCACTTGTGGCCGGAGAAGCCGAAGCCGAAAAGCTATTTCAGCTTAGTGAAGCAGTTCCTTGGTGCGGTGCCGCGCATCAATGCGATGAAGAGGTCGGCGTGCATAGAAGGCTCGCGGATGGCCTTTGCCCGTGTTAAAGCATACTGGGCGGAGATGGATGCTACCACTGTTGCGGCGCAGGGTTCGTCCATAGGCCGAGTGGCTGCCGAGCACTATTTCGGAGAGGTTCTCGAGGGTGCTCGTTTGATAGAGGCCCAATGCTCGAAGAATATTATGTCTGAGTGACATGTATTCCCATTGTAAACACAATGTTTTTATGAAATTTATTAAGGTTGTGTTTATACTTTTGCCTGAAAGTAATATGATGCCTCCTGTGCGGCCGTTTATGTATACATGTGTATAACCTGAAAGATTGCAGTCGTCGGCTTCAGCCCCCACGCATATAATGTGGAGGTGTTCGCAGAAGACGCATGTTCACACTTAACCCAATGTCTTGGTCCTATTAAGGAGGTGATAGCGCAGCGAACGAGGCAACCGGACTATAATGCTTTAACACTTTCACTTAGCCATAGGAGTTTGACGGTGGGGCTACTATATAGCCCCTGTTGGCTCCGCATTCTCCCGAATTCGGGGTGCGTACGTGCCTGGCCGGGAAACGGCCCTTCGTTAAGGCGGATGAATTCTAACTTTCCGATAGGTCATCGAGTGGTTGACCAGTCTCACGCTATATCATAACAGTCAGTTTTCGGCTTTCTCTACTGAGGTGCTCGTCCGGATGACCCAGGGCACAATCGCAGTAGTTCTCCTAGTGCTACCTTAGCCGATAGAGCAGAACGTAAGGTACCAAAACATAGGAGCCGGGCAACCCCAACATTTGACCAAAGACATGATTCAGAGCTGATGCATATAAGGCCAAACTCGCGACGCCGAACACTCCCTAAGATATTCGGTCTTTATGGTATAAACCGGGCCTAAATAGTGCCCTTTGTAAGAAGCCCCTTGTGTCCAGGTACGGGTGTTTATTCTGATGTGGCCACATGCCAAGACATCAGCATCCTTCTCAATTGTATTTGAGAATCCGAGGGATGTGTATCAACAAGAGACAGTAAAAAAGGTTTACGCAGGGTCTTAATCTAAAAAGAATCCTTGGAGCGGGTCCCTGCTGCACGTCTGCGCCCGTGTCTCCGTTGTGCCGTATCCTGGACGGGTGTAGCACGATGGTCATCTATAAAAGAGAGAAACTTAGGTGAAAAGTTGTCGTGCAAAAAGGTAGGTTTGAAGAAACCATGTATAATTCAAGATGAGTAAAAATTGCCACTTGTCTGCGCGCGTTGAGCCCCTTGTATTTGTAATAGGGGTGTGGCTTATCAAACCTGTGTGAGTTACATATAGCTGCGCCGGACTCGTCTAACCGTGTACGTGGTCTTGACGACCTATCAAATGCTTTAGCTGGTGAGGCCCTTTTTAGTGTGCGGCTGCCAAGGCAGTCGCACTCTCTTCGGCGCGCAGGGATCGCTTAATATTTCCATTCACTGTAATGATGCCACGTGGACCGGGCATCTTAAGCATAAGGAAAGCATAATGCGGTATTGCATTAAAGCGAGAGAAAGCTTCGCGTCCAATTAGTGCTTGATAGCTACTTTGGAACGGAGCAATCTGGAATGTTAAATTTTCGCTACGGAAGTTATCGGGGAAGCCGAATATAACCTCTAGTAGTAGGGAGCACGTGCAATGAGCCCCTGGGCCTGGCGTTACTCCTTTAAGGGTAGTGTTGCTGTGGCAAATTTTCGTTGCGTCTATCCCCATTTTGCGGATTGTATCTTGGTATATCAGGTTTAAACTGCTGCCACCGTCCATCAGGACTCGTGTAAAGTGGTATCCGTCAATTATTGGATCTAATACCAGGGAAGCCCATCCTGCAGGCCGGATACTTGTTGAGTAATCACGATGGTCGAAAGTGATCGGTTGAGATGACCATTGGCAGGACTTCATGGTGATAGGCCCTTGGGCATATTTTTCTGGGAGTGCCGCTTTGTTTCTCCCCTTGATCACGTGTAACACGTTTACTATTTTGACTTCTGGTGGAAATTTCCTTTGTTCCCCAGTGTCTTGTTTGAGAGGCTCATCCTCGTCTTCGCTTGGTGTATCCTCCCCCTTGTGTACGGTGTTGAGCTTGCCGGACTGCTTGAAGACCCAACATTTTTTGTGGGTATGATTAGCGGGTTTACCAGGGGTGCTATGGATCTGACATATTTGGTCCAGAATTTTGTTGAGGCTGAACAGTTCATCTCTGGCGCTTTTAGAGGGCGGCTTTTGCTGACCTGGCCGAGAGCTTCTGAATCCGGCATTTACCGCCGTGCTCTTCGGGCTGTCTTCTTTATTCTGACGCTTATTATTTTTTCTAACATCCCAAATTTTCAATTTGGAATGTTATACATTAGATCATCATTGCATACCATATTTTATTGCTTTTCTGGTTGATCCTAGAAAATTCTACGCAACTCAAGGACCCTCGGAGAGAGTTGGGGATTTCGTTATTTTCATATTTGAGTTTTTCTCAAATTTTGAAGATAGGATCATTTGATTTTATTTATTTTATCTTCAATTATTTCTATATTAAAAATATGAGAGAGGGAATAAAATGACTTTCCTAAAATAAAGAAATATTGAGGATTTAATAAAAAAATCAACTAAGATTTTATTTTGGTTTTATTTGCTATTTTATTCGAATTTAGGAAAAATTGCACGTTTTCAAAAATTGCATTTAGAGCCAAAAGATGTTCATCCTGTTCTAATTATTTTATTTAGACGGAGAAAATTTGTTTTGGCATTTTTAGATTTTTATTTATTTTTCTAGAATTTTTTTAGGCGCAGCGAAATGGTTTAAAAAAACCCGCGCCCGACTGGGCCAAGGGCCCAGCCGAGCCAGGCCGGCCCAAGCCGCCGCCGCCGCCTTCCCCGCCGGACTCGGAGAGGAGTCCGAGCCGGAGCCGCCGCCGCCTTCCCCGCCGGACTCGGAGAGGAGTCCGAGCCGGAGCCGCCGCTGCCCATCGCCTCCTCCCCCTCTTAAATAGCCGCCCCACCACCGCCCTCTCCTACCCCGCCGCCCCGCACCGCCGCACTCCGCCGCCGCTGCCGCATGCTGCCGCCGCCCCGCTGCCCTGCCGGAGCCCCGCCGGAGAGCCGCCACCGCCGAGGTAGTCGCCGGCCGGTTTTTGGAAAAAAAACCGATTTGTTTTTTTGAAAACCCTAGTTCCGTTTTTTTAAATAAATAGATCGGTTTTTTTCCGGTTTATTTATTTTGTGAGCGCCCTTTCGTCCGTTCGTTTTAACGAACGCGTTTTTCATTTAGTTTCTATTAACGAACGTTCGTTCTTAACTGTTCGTCGTTTTTCTTTCTCTCGGATTAAATCCGCGTTTTTTCTAATCGTGATCTCTGATCCGATGTTCGTTCTAGTTTAACTTTTCGCTCGTTTATCGGAATCAGACGATTCAAGCGCCTGGAGTTTCGTCTCGAAACCCTCTTTCCGTTTAACCAACTCAAACAAGTTTTTGCCACTGTAAAAATTGCCTTAGACCCAGAATAGTAAACGAAGCTTGTTTCTCTTGCCGTTTGTCTTTCGTTGCTTCGTTCGTTTTGATTCTTTTTACCAACCGGAGTTCTTAAGTTGAACTTTTTGGTTAGTTCTCTTGTTCAAGTTTTACCTGTGCATTAGTTGAGTACTTATTGTATGTTGTTTGTTTGCGATAGAGTACCCGGAGTGCGCCGCTTGCTACTTCGAATCGCTAGGTTTCCCGGATCATCAACAAGGCAAGTAACACTTTGATCATATCTCCTACTACCCAGTTTTATTGCATTAGATCAATACTCACACATTGCATCATTAGGATCTAATTAAATTGTGGGTTTGGGGAGTAGTTGGGGTAGAACCTATTACCTGTTTATTATCAAACCTTTGGGAGTTACTCTACGTTTGCTTATTATTGCTATGCTATGCTAGTAGATGTGGATTGGGTGAGTGTATCCATGATAGATGTGAGCTTTGTTAATTAATGGTTTATTTAAGGTGGCAACCTAAACACACATCTGGGTGGATTGAGGCACCTGGGTATTCCAGCTATTGCCTTTTTTCTTTTGGACTGCCACCCAGGCTCAAAGGGATCATGAGATTATTCATACTAGAAACTTCCGTGTGCAGCCACAAGCTACTATGGGCTCTAGCATAGTTGACTAAGTCGTGTGAACTCTTACAGTGGTAGACTAGCAGATGTAGGGGATGTAGGTTGGTACGGTCTACCCGTTTGTAAGGTGCTAGCGCTTCCGAAATACTATGTCTTGGTCATCCGTTTCTCAAACAGCATGTAGCGCGAGAAAACCAACAGAGGAGATCGAGTCTTGTGGGGAAAAGTGTGCAAACCTCTGCAGAGTGTATAAACTAATCATGGTTAGCCGTGTCCCCGTTTATGGACATCTTGAGTATCTAGTACCTGGATTATCATGTGAATCTCATCATGTTAGTCTAAAGTTAATTGTTGGGTTTTAATGACGATGCTTAATTGGGATTGAGAATGTTGTCAACCATTCTCAATGTTTAACAACTACCATGATAGTTAAATAAAATTTATTCCTTTGTAGTAGGGAAAATTTGGCTTGACGCAAAACTGTAACCATAGAGCTTTCCACCAGCCATATATGCATATAGAATAGCTTATTTTATTCCATCACTCTCTATGTGTTACATTGCCACCATATTCCATGTGCTGGCCCGTTTCGGGCTGCAACGTTAATGTTGCAGACTTTTCAGACGATGATTAAGGTGCCTTTAGGTCGTGGTTCTATACTCAGTGATGCCGTTGGAGTTGATGGACTCACTTATCTTCCAAGCCTTCCGCTGTTATCGTTTTTAGATAGCCTTAAGCCATATTTAATGTAATAAGTTCTCCTTTGAGACACTTGATGTAATAAGTGTGTGATTGCTACTCTGTTATAAATCCTTCAAGTACTGTGTGGTGTCAGCATTACTGATCCAGGGATGACACCGGAGCACAGAGATTGGTCCGTTTGAGGTCTGGTCGCTACAAGATGGTATCAGAGCACACGCTAACTGTAGGACACGACCACTAAGCTAAAGCCCTAGATCACAACTTACTCTTCTCCTTCTGGCATCTCATCTTTTCTACTCTTTTAGGATGGCGGATGCAAGGAACAAGTTCATACAACCGGATGAAGATACACCCTTTGGACGTCACTTGAAGGAAGTCACTAGATACCTAAACATAGGAGTACCAAGCTTCACCGGAACCTACAACGCCACATTACCTGAAGAAGAGCGTTGGATGATTCAAGTTCAAGTTCCAGGAAGGACGTTCATGCCAGTCATTGAGCCCATAGAGTTTTCTTTTGATGCACCAGCTTGGAGTCTAGGAAAGAGCATGGCAGCTCACATTGCCATGGGACGCATTGGAGAAGTTTACCGCAATGATCTCAAGGATACTATCTACCAGATTTGTGGGTGCCGAGATGAGCACTGGGAGATGATCAGCACCAAGAAGGATAGATCAATTGCAGCTTTTATCCAGGAGTTAAACCAGCACATTCGACGCCAGGAGAACCGGATGTGCGCAGACATGATAGATCTAAAGAAAGCAAGGACAAGAATCAAGGAACTGGAGGAAGAACTCAAGGCTACATGTGAAGATTATGAAGAGGAAATCGAAGTATTAGTGGAGAAGAATGATGATCTGATCAAGAATATTGGAATATTCATGGGAGACCCTACACCAGTAGAAGAAGACGAAGAACCCAAGGAGATTCGCCCAGAAGATTACATCATCATCGACGACACCGACTCGGATCCAGATGATAGCGATGATGACTATGTGGATGAAGCTGGAGAAGATATCATGGAGTCTGCAACCGAAGAATATTTCTAGTAGACCACCCCAACAGTAGTAGTAGTCCACCATGTAAATATAGTAGTCCAAGCACTTTTGCGATAGTTAGATCGATTGTATGCCCTTGTTTGATTGAATGAAGTAAATTGTTTGCTTTTGCCTCATGTGCATATGGGTAGTGTTTTCTCTTTAGACCCCCTCTATTCTTAATCTCATCTTTTCTAAACCCTCAGATGCCTCCGAGACGTGACCCAGGATTTACCTTCCCACCGGAGCTCACTCAGTTGATCCAGCAGCAGAACACATTGATGCAGTTACTAGTCCAGAATCAGAATCTGGGGAACAACAACAGCAACCCACCACCACCACCACCAGTTGTTGATCACTTAGCCCAGTTTCTTAGGTTGAATCCGCCGGTGTTTTCCAGTAGCACCCAGCCGATAGTAGCAGATGATTGGCTCCGCAAGACAACTAGAGAGTTGACCACAGCAGGATGCACAGATGCGGAAATGGTGAAGTTTGCCGCACATCAGCTTGAAGGATCTGCAGCCTCATGGTGAGAGAATTTCACAGCCACTTTCCCTGCCGACACTGTCACGTGGGACCAGTTTCACCAGGCTTTTCGTACTGCCCATGTTTCAGCAGGAGCTATGGCCATGAAGAAGCAAGAGTTTCGCAACTTACGCCAAGGAGGACGGACAGTTGGCCAGTATGTGGAGGACTTTAGTAAGTTAGCACGTTATGCCCCAAATGACGTTGCTACGGATGCAGCTAAACATGAGAAGTTTCTGGAAGGACTGAATGATGAGTTGAGCATGCAGTTGATGGTAGCAACCTTCAACAACTACCAGGAGTTGGTAGATCGTGCTCTCACGATTGAAGGGAAGCAGCAGCAGATCGAGAACCGCAAGAGGAAGTATGGACAAGGGAAGTACAATTCTGGAGCTCAGCAGAAGCCACGTTTTACCCCTAGACCAGGAGGACATTTCCAGCATACCCATGGAGGAGGTAGCTCACACAATCACAATGGCCCCAAGACTGGTAATGGGAATGGAGGAAGCAATGGCCAGAACCGCACCAACTCATCAACCCCAGCCAAGAAAGACTTGAGCCAAGTCACTTGTTTTAAGTGCCAGAAGACCGGACATTATGCCAGCGAATGTCCTGAATCCCAGAATGGAAATGGCAATGGAAGCTCTGGGAAGAAGCCGAACCCTTTCAATAGGGGACAGGTGAACCACGTTAAAGTGGAGGAGGTTGAAGAGCAGCCGGATGCAGTAATCAGTAAGTTTTTGGTTAAGTCATTTACTGCACTCGTTCTTTTTGATACTGGTGCATCGCATTCATATATATCAAGGGGATTTGTGGATAAGTATAAACTGCCAACCCAAGCCCTTAGGTCACCCATGTTAGTAACCTCGCCTGGAGCAGAGTATATGGCTAGCCTATGGTGTGGTCGGTTACCATTAAGGATTGGTAACTACGTATTTCCCTTAGACCTAATAGTGTTGGAATCTCAAGGATTGGATGTGATATTAGGCATGGATTGGTTGTCAAAGTATGAAGGGAATATTGAATGTGCTAGTAAGTCAATTTTGCTTACCCCCCCCAGAAGGAAGAAGGATCAAGTATGTATCACGGCATGTGCCAAACAGGACTCAAGTAAATTGCCTAACGTGAGTTGTGCGGGAGGAAGTACCAATAGTGAAGGATTTCCCTGATGTATTTCCCGAGGAATTGCCAGGCATGCCACCGGATAGAGATATTGAGTTTTTGATTGAGCTTTTGCCAGGCACAAGGCCAATATCAAAGAGACCATATAGGATGCCCGCAAAGGATTTGGTGGAGATTAAGAAGCAGATTAAGGAGTTACTGGATAAGGGTTATATTCGCCCAAGTTCTTCACCTTGGGGATCGCCAGTACTTCTAGTGGAAAAGAAGGATGGATCGTTAAGGATGGTTGTTGATTATCGAGGTTTGAATGAAGTAACCATCAAGAACAAGTACCCACTACCAATAATCAATGATCTGTTTGATCAATTGCAAGGAGCTAAGGTATTTTCCAAGATCGATCTGCGATCAGGATACCACCAGTTGAAGATTCGAGAACAAGATATACCTAAGACGGCTTTTACCACCAGGTATGGGCTGTATGAGTATACCGTTATGTCATTTGGTCTGACTAACGCACCAGCATATTTCATGAACATGATGAACAAGGTGTTTATGGAGTTTCTGGATAAATTCATGGTAGTGTTCATTGATGATATCCTGGTTTACTCAAAGAATGAAGAGGAGCATAAGGAACATTTGCATTTGGTGCTTGGTAAACTCAGAGAACATCAATTATATGCCAAGTTTAGCAAATGTGAGTTTTGGTTGAAGGAAGTTGGATTTCTCGGACACGTTATATCAGGAGAGGGTATAGCAATAGATCCCACTAAAGTTGATACCGTGACCAATTGGGAAGCGCCAACAACAGTTGGAGAGATCCGGAGTTTTCTTGGACTCGCAGGATACTACCGGAGATTCATTGAGAATTTCTCAAGGATTGCGAAGCCTATGACGGAGTTGTTGAAAAAGGATACCAAGTTCAAATGGACTAAGGAATGTGAGACCACTTTCAAGGAATTGAAGAAACGTTTGGTTACATCACCTGTGCTGATTTTGCCAGATCAGACCAAGGATTATGAGATATATTGCGACGCTTCACGTCGAGGACTTGGAGCAGTGCTTATTCAGGAAGGAAGAGTTATTTCCTATGCCTCACGACAGCTTAAGCCTCATGAGTTGAATTATGCCACGCATGATTTGGAGTTAGCAGCCGTAGTGCATGCATTGAAAACCTGGAGACACTTTCTCATTCGAAATCATTGTGAGGTGTACACGGATCACAAGAGTTTGAAGTATATTTTCACACAGAAGGAGTTGAACCTCAGACAAAGGAGATGGTTGGAGCTCATCAAGGATTATGATATGAGATTGCATTATCACCCCGGAAAGGCTAACGTAGTAGCCAATGCGCTGAGTCGTAAGAGCCATGTCAACACCCTAATGACGGGAGATTTCCCAAGGGAGTTAGCCGAAAATCTTCGTGAGCTATGTTTGGAGATAGTCCCGAGAGGCTATGTAGTAGCATTGGAGATTCAGTCTACTTTGATGGATAAAATCAGAGAAGCCCAGAAGACTGACAAGGAGATTGCCTCTATTAAGGAGAAAATGAGCAAAAGAAAAGCTAAGGGATTTCGTGAGGATGAGCACGATACCCTATGGTTTGAAGACCGTGTTTATGTGCCTAATGATTCGGAGATCAGGAAGTTAATTCTGCAAGAGGCACATGATTCACCATATTAGATTCACCCAGGAAATACCAAGATGTATTTGGATTTGAAGGATACTATCTGGTGGACCGGAATGAAGAAGGATATTGCGGAGTATGTAGCAGTTTGTGATGTATGTCAGAGAGTAAAGGCAGAGCATCAGAAGCCAGCAGGATTGCTACAGCCATTGCCGATACCCGAATGGAAGTGGGATAAGTTACGCATGGATTTTATTACAGGTTTACCCAGAACTCGTTCAGGCTATGACTCAATATGGGTTGTAGTCGATCGTTTGACAAAGGTAGCCCATTTCATTCCAGTGAAGACTACCTATACCAGTGCAAAGTTGGCAAAGATATACATGACCAGAATCGTATGTCTGCATGGAGTTCCAAAGAGCATTGTATCAGATAGAGGAACCCAATTTACCTCAAAGTTCTGGAATCAGTTGCATGAAACTTTGGGTACCAGACTAGAGTTTAGTACAGCCTTCCATCCGCAGATAGATGGACAGACCAAGAGAGTCAACCAGATTTTGGAGGATATGCTGAGAGCTTGTGCGCTAGATTACAGATCTAGTTGGGACGAGAATTTGCCATATGCAGAGTTCTCTTACAAACAACAGTTATCAATCCACTTTGAAGATGGCCCCTTTCGAAGCCTTGTACAGAAGGAGGTGCAGGACCCCATTGTCTTGGGATGAAGTTGGAGACCGTCAGTTGTTTGGACCGGATCTGATTAAGGAGTCTAAACAGAAAGTGAAATTGATTCGTGACAGGCTCAAGGTAGCCCAGTCCAGGTAGAAGAGCTACCCAGATTCTAAACGCAAGGAGACAGTTTACGAAGTCGGAGACCGAGTTTATCTTCGAGTATCACCACTTCGAGGAGTTAAGCGCTTTGGAGTTAAAGGAAAGTTAGCGCCACATTTTGTAGGCCCATACAAAGTTTTGGAGCGTATGGGAGAAGTAGCCTATAAGTTGGAATTGCCCGAAGGATTGTCAGGAGTTCACGACGTGTTCCACGTTTCCCAGTTAAAGACATGTCACGCAGAGATGGCTGATATACCGCTAAGAGATACAGTGCCACTGGAAGCAATTCAGTTGGACAGTGTTTTGACCTATGAGGAGAAACCAGTTAAGATTCTAGAGTATGCCAGTCGAGTCACCCGCAACAAGGTTATCAAGTTTTGCAAAGTTTAGTGGAGCCACCATACGGAGGATGAAGCCACCTGGGAGCGAGAGGAAGAATTGCTGAAGGACCACCCTCACCTATTTTCTAACCAACCCGAATCTCGAGGGCGAGATTCATCTTAAGGGGGGTAGGTTTGTAACATCCCAAATTTTCAATTTGAAATGTTATACATTAGATCATCATTGCATATCATATTTTATTGCTTTTCTGGTTGATCCTAGAAAATTCTACGCAACTCAAGGACCCTCGAAGAGAGTTGGGGATTTCGTTATTTTCATATTTGAGTTCTTCTCAAATTTTGAAGATAGGATCATTTGATTTTATTTATTTTATCTTCAATTATTTCTATATTAAAAATATGAGAGAGGGAATAAAATGACTTTCCCAAAATAAAGAAATATTGAGGATTTAATAAAAAATCAAATAAGATTTTATTTTGGTTTTATTTGCTATTTTATTCGAATTTAGGAAAAATTGGACGTTCTCAAAAATTGCATTTAGAGCCAAAAAATGTTCATCCTGTTCTAAATATTTTATTTAGACGGAGAAAATGTGTTTTGGCATTTTTAGATTTTTATTTATTTTTCTAGAATTTTTTTAGGCGCAGCGAAATGGTTTAAAAAAAACCCGCGCCCGACTGGGCCAAGGGCCCAGCCGAGCCAGGCCGGCCCAAGCCGCCGCCGCCGCCTTCCTCGCCGGACTCGGAGAGGAGTCCGAGCCGGAGCCGCCGCCGCCCGTCGCCCCCTCCCCCTTGTAAATAGCCGCCCCACCGCCGCCCTCTCCTACCCCGCCGCCCCGCACCACCGCTGCCGCCGCCTGCGCTGCCGCACTCTGCCGCCGCTGCCGCATGCCACCGC
>NC_041382.1:570564083-570609854 GCF_002162155.2 Triticum dicoccoides
TCGCCGCCGCCACTGCCGCACGCCGCCGCCCCACCGCCCTGCCGGAGAGCCGCCGCCGCCGAGGTAGTCGCCCGCCGGTTTTTGGAAAAAAACCGATTTGGTTTTTTTGAAAACCCTAGTTCCGTTTTTTTAAATAAATAGATCGGTTTTTTTCTGGTTTATTTATTTTGCGAGCGCCCTTTCGTCCGTTTGTTTTAACGAACACGTTTTTCGTTTAGTTTCTGTTAACGAACGTTCGTTCGTTAACTGTTCATCGTTTTTCTTTTTCTCGGATTAAATCCGCGGTTTTTCTAATCGCGATCTCTGATCCGATGTTCCTTCTAGTTTAACTTTTCGCTCGTTTATCGGAATCAGGCGATTCAAGCGCCTCGAGTTTCATCTCGAAACCCTCTTTCCGTTTAACCAACTCAAACAAGTTTTTGCCACTGTAAAAATTGCCTTAGACCCAGAATAGTAAACGAAGCTTGTTTCTCTTGCCGTTTGTCTTTCGTTGCTTCGTTCGTTTTGATTCTTTTTGCCAACCGGAGTTCTTAAGTTGAACTTTTTTGTTAGTTCTCTTGTTCGAGTTTTACCTGTGCATTATTTGAGTACTTATTGTATGTTGTTTGTTTGCGATAGAGTACCCGGAGTGCGCCGCTTGCTACTTCGAATCGCTAGGTTTCCCGGTGAAAGGATCGATATGGTTGACTAGAGGGGGGGGGGTGAATAAGCAACTAACAAATTTTAGCTTTTCTTTAGCAATTTAAACTTTGCATCAAATAGGTTGTCTAGACATGCAACTAGATGAGCAACCTATATGATGCAACACGAATAGGAACACAAGCAAGCAAGATATATGAAACAAATAAGCTACACAAGTAAAGGCAGGAGATAACCAAAAGTGGAGATGGTGGAGACGAGGATGTGTTGCCGAAGTTCCTTCCCTTTGAGAGGAAGTATGTCTCCGTTGGAGCAGTGTGGAGGCACAATGCTCCCCAAGAAGCCACTAGGGCCACCGTAATCTCCTCACGCCCTCACACAATGCGAGATGCCATGATTCCACTATTGGTGCCCTTGGAGGCGGCGACCGAACCTTTACAAACGAGGTTGGGGCAATCTCCACAACTCAATTGGAGGCTCCCAACGACACCACGAAGCTTCACCACAATGGACTATGGCTTCGCGGTGACCTCAACCATCTAGGATGCTCAAACACCCAAGAGTAACAAGATCCGCAAGGGATTAGTAGGGGGAATCAAATATCTCTCGGTGGAAGTGTAGATCGGGGCCTTCTCAACCACTCCCGAGCAAATCAACAAGTTTGGTTGGCTAGGGAGTGAGATCGGGCGAAAATGGAGCTTGGAGCAATAATGGAGCTTTAATGGTGGAAGAGGTGAGTCAACGGGGAAGAAGGAGACCCTTTATATAGTGTGTGGAAAAGATCCAACCGTTACCCACCTACCAGCCCGCGGCCAGTGGTACTACCGCGCATGGCCAGCGGTACTACAGCAAGGCCGCGCGGTAGTACTGCTTGCAACCAAGCGGTACTACCACACGGTAGTGCGGTACTACCGTACCACCCTACGGTACTGCCGCGACCCCCAGCCAGGGAAACAGACGCAAGCTGGGGCGGTACTTCCGCCCGCGCGGTACTACCGCGCCATCAGGGCGGTACTACCGTGAGGCAAAAAGTCCCGATAGGGGGATGGGAACTTCCGTGCATACTTCCGCAAAAGAACAGAAGTAGAAAAAACTCGACACAGTAGTACTGCCGAGGGGCGGTACTACTGCCTGACCGCCTAGCGCGGTACTACCGCACGGCGAAAGCGGTACTACCGCGGCAGGTGCGGATGTAAAAAATTACATCCGCTCCTACTACCGCAACCGGGCGGCACTAGCCGGGTGGGGAAGCGGTAGTAAGGCTCCGGGGGAGCGGTACTACCGTGAGCACCAGCGGTACTACCGTGCCACTGCGCGGTACTACCTTGGATGCCCACGGTACTACCGTTAATCCTGGAGCGGTACTACCGCAACCACACAAGCAGTCAGTCAACTATGGCAGGAAAACGGAGGAAGCTCCAAGGAAGAAGGAGGGGATAAAAGGAGATGTGTACGTGATGATTCCACCCAAACCTTTCCAACGCGGACCCCCTCTTAGTAGTACGGCTTTCCTATGACTCAAATCCACCAAAAAGAAACATAGAAAAGACGCCGTCTTCGTCAGTCTTCGAGGGGCACCCAATCGTCTTGTGCCTAGCAAAGAAGAGTCTGGAAAGCTCATGGCACACGGTTAGTCCGCAAATGCATTGTCATCAATCACCAAAACACTTAGGGATAAATATGACCTTACAATCTCCCCCTTTTTGGTGGATTGATGACAATACGGGATTTGCACAAAGAAAATAATATTAAGTAAATGCAAACCCCTCCTCTCTATAATATAGACGAGCTCCCCCTAGATGTGTGCTACCTAGATGAGTGCTTTGAACTGCACGGCACACGAATACTAGGATCAAAGCTCCCCCTATATTATAGAGACAAGGCATAGAGACAAGGCATATCTATCACTAGACAAAATATACCATACATAAGTTAACTATGATAGATAAAGTGCATATGTCTTACACCATATGGAGGAGAGGTCTCGGAAGCACAAACCAAACTAAAGCAAACGAGGTCCAAACGACAAAGCAAACAAAGCAAACAAACACACTAAGCAAACAAACACACCAAACACAACGCAAATCTCTACACTCTCTCCCCCTTTGGCATCGAGACGCCAAAAAGGCAGAGAGGACACCTACAGACACGGGGTGGCTCAGGCAGAGAAGTCGTCCCACTGCTCCTCGTGCTCCTCGTCAGACTCAGTGGCGGGGATAGTCTCCTCCATGTCATCCTCTGAACTAGTCCACTTGTAGCCCTACTTAGACATCCAGGCAGCCTCAGGAGTGATGACGTCCTCAGACCCGCCAGACACATCCTCTCCATAGAGCCTCATCACCTTCTTGTCACGGCGGCGACTCTCCTTGTCAGACACGTGAGCCCTGTACTGTCCCTTCACCTACATGCAGAAGAGAGTCTTCATCTTGTTCTTCAGCTTCTTGGCCCATGATGGTTCAGAGGAAGAAGTGGTGGACCTGGCAGCACGGTCCTCAGCAGCACGGTCCTCAACACGGTCCTCAGTAGCCTCCCCCTGACCAGCAGCCCTCCTAGCAGAAGATGCCTCAGCACGAGTAGTGGTGTTGGCCCAGTTGGGCTTGACGCGGAGGCTGATGGACTCATGGCGAATCCAGTCTGGAGCAAGGAACTCATCACCTGGATACGTCTTCTCCCAAGTGGAGGAGAGCAGCAGAAACAGGTACGGTCCATAGATAGGTACCTTGCGAGTGAACACCGCAAACCGAAGCTCACACCACATGATGTGAGAGACATCAAGCAGCTGAGTCTGAGAAGAACGTGCCTCTGCACACAAGAGCAACATGTCCACTAGATATGCATGAACCTTGTCCTTGTCGCCAATGCGTGGGAACAGAGTGTTGCGGAAGATGCGATGCATGATATCCAGAAAGGAGTTCAACACCCTAGATGACTTCCCATTGGGGAGTACCTTCTCAACAAGGAAGGGCTGAAGCTGGTTCTTGTTGGCAGACTCAGAGTTGGCATGGGGGCGGACGCCAACGGGGGTGTGAAGCCCGTCATCAGGAATGTGCAGCAGATCCATGAACTCTTTCCATGTAGCAGACAGCTGACGCCCATTGGTCATCCAAGTCATCCTCCGCTCCTCCCCGGGATGAAAGTACACTGAGGCAAAGAACTGACAGATAAGCTCAGGGTCATAGTCAAGGTGAAAGGAGATCACCGGCTCAATAGCAAACTGCTCCACCAAGTCCAGAGCCTCTCCAAAATAGTCACGAAACTTGTCTTTCCGCAGGTGATGCATGTCTATCCACTTAACATCCACGTGGGTATTCTGCTTGTTCTTGATCACATCCAGATAGATGAGAGCCTGTTGCTTGGTCCAGAACAACTCGGTGCCTCTGAGGATAGCCCGAGGATTCACATAGGGATTGATCTTTCGGCGCTCGACATACTCAGTGGTTGAAATCTTGTCCATGCACTTAGCCGGTTCCTTGTTCTTGCTGGCAGTGGTCTTGACATTGCGCTTGGGGGCATTGGAGCCCTCTGGAGCTTCATCTTGGGGGTTGCGCAGACGCTTGGAGCCAGTGTCACGACTGGGATTGGAACGGCGAGAGCCACCACCTGAGACACAGAACGCAAAAACACCCACACCGGCCAAGAGAGATTAATGCAAAGACCACAACAAAGCAAGTGAAACAAGTAGAAGGCACACATGATACATGCCTAGAGAGAGATTTGATCCCTACGGTAGTACTGCCAAGAGCTGCGGAGCTAAGAGAGTAGTACGGCTCTTAGACGCGATAGTACCGTGCAAGATCACGGTAGTACCGGGTGTAGGAGCGGTAGTACGACCTTAGCACCGTGGCCGGCGCGGTAGTACCACGTCTGCGGAGCGGTAGTACCGCACGGTATGGTAGTAACGCACCTGACGGGCGGTAGTACCGCAAGAGCGGTAGTACCGCACATCGGGCACGGTAGTACCGCATCGCGTCAGATCTGAACTGGTTCAAATCTGAGAAAGCCCGCGAAAACACGGCAGTACTACGGTTGGACAAAACTACCACAAGACAGCATATCAAGTATGTTTCCTACGCATCACGACTCTCCTACATCCTACTCTTGCATAGATTTGGCCTAAAATCTCAAGAACAACAAGTTTCTCCCCAAAAGCCTAGAAGCAAGAAAACAGCCAAGAAAGAGAGGGATTTGGGGAAAAACCTTGGTCCATGGCAAGAGGAAGTGGTGGGGAACGATCCCACCGGTCGGAATCCGAGGAGAGTGGCCGGAGACGGAGATCTGGCGAGGGCCTCTGGTGCCGTTCTTGAGAGGGAGAGACATGGAGAGAGAGACAATGAATGGGTATGGGGAGTTGGAACTCCCCTGCCCGAGTCATAACCCCCCACGCGCCCTTGACGGCGCGGTAGTACCATGCCCAGACACGGTAGTACCGCGTGGTGCGGTAGTACCATGCTGTGGCGCGGTAGTACCATGCCTCCCAAGCGGTAGTACCGCGCCCAGACGCGGTAGTACCATGGGCTCAAGAAGATGCACGTTTCGAGCCCGAAAAACTGGATCTTTGCACAAAATAACTCCGGGCCAACACAACACCACAAGACCACGCAACACACAAAACCAGAAAGGCACACGACAACCGAACCAACCACGAGACACCACCTCTCCAAAAGAGAGGGCGGTGGCCGTAGCCACCTATGTTAGAGTCAATTGGTATGGCACCGCGAAGAATTATCCTTGGGTCCATGACCAAAACTCGTTTTTGAAGCACAAGTACCATCAAAAATGGCTAATGTGAAAGACTTGATTGATTTATGCATAATGGGGGGGAGGGAGAGTTCATTGAGAGAACATCACTCCCCCTATGTCCATGCCTACATCTAAATAGGAAAACACGTTGAGTATGGTGGGGTGTGCAAGGGTTCACGCAACATTGCTCGAATCGATGATATTTAGCTCATGCCTTAACTCGCGAAATCTTGCTTCATCCAAGGGCTTCGTGAAGATATCTGCAAGGTTATCATGAGTGTTGACGTAGTTGAGCTCGATCTCTCCTCGCCTAATGTGATCCCGGATGAAGTGATACCGGATCTCAATATGCTTCGTCTTGAAGTGTTGCACCGGGTTGAGAGAGATCTTGATGGCACTTTCATTGTCACACCAAAGAGGCACTTTGTCACAAGTGACACCATAATCCTTTAAAGTTTGCCTCATGCATAAGAGTTGTGCACAACAACTACCGGCCGCAACATACTCCGCTTCGGTGGACGAGAGAGACACACAACTTTGCTTTTTGGAAGACCAACTTACCAAAGAGAAACCAAGGAATTGGCACCCTCCGGAAGTGGACTTCCTATCCACTTTGTCTCCCGCCCAATCGGAATCCGAGTACCCTACAAGCTTGAAGTTTGATCCTCTTGGGTACCATAAGCCAAAGTTTGGGGTATGAGCCAAATATCAAAAGATTCATTTGACCGCCACATAGTGACTTTCCTTAGGTGCGGCTTGAAACCGCGCACAAATTCCCACAATCAACATGATGTCTGGTCTAGATGCACAAAGGTAAAGCAAGGATCCAATCATGGAACGATATACCTTTTGATCCACCACTTTACCATTGGGATCTAAGTCAAGTTGGCACTTGGTGGGCATTGGAGTGGAAGCCGGCTTGACGTCACTTAGCTTGAATCTCTTGAGCATGTATTGAATGTATTTGGATTGATTGATGAAGGTTCCTTCTCTTCTTTGCTTCACTTCGAACCCTAGAAAGAACTTCAACTCTCCCATGGAGGACATCTCGAACTTTGAGGTCATGAGAGCGGCAAATTCCTCATTGAAAGCTTTGTTAGGAGAACCAAAGATAATATCATCAACATATAATTGGCACACAAACAACTCCCCTTTGACCTTCTTAGTAAAAAGAGTGGGGTCGATTATCCCAACTTCAAAGCCACGGTCTTGTAACAACTCAGTAAGGTGGTCATACCACGCACGCGGGGCTTGTTTAAGGCCATAGAGTGCCTTATCGAGTTGATACACATGATCGGGAAAGTAGGGATCCTCGAACCCGGGGGGTTGCTTGACGTACACCAATTCATTAATGGGACCATTAAGAAAAGCACTCTTCACATCCATTTGATGTAACTTAAAGTTATGATGAGAAGCATATGCAATCAACATGTGAATGGATTCAAGGCGAGCAACGGGAGCAAAGGTTTCACCGTAGTCGATACCCTCGACTTGGGAGTAGCCTTGTGCTACCAAATGAGCCTTGTTGTGAATGATAATCCCATGGGCATCTTGCTTGTTCTTGAATATCCACTTGGTTCCAATGACATTGTGGTTCCCCGTTGGCCTTGGTACCAATCTCCACACTTTGTTGCGCTCGAAGTTGTTGAGTTCTTCGTGCATGGCATTGAGCCAATCCAGATCTTCTAGCGCCTCATAGACCTTGTGGGGTTCCACACAAGAGACAAACGCGTGATGCTCACAATAATTTGCTAATTGTCTACGAGTGCTTACCCCCTTTCTTAAGCTTCCAAGCACATTCGTCATGAGATGATCCTTGGTGGAGAGCTTGGAAGCAACCTTGGTGGCACGACGCTCTAATTCCTCCTCGGTGGTGAGTTGAGGAGCGGTTACTTGATCATCTTGAGCGCCGTCATGAACTTGTTCTTGATCTTGAACTTGCTCGGGGGAGAGAACTTGACCTTGGGCATCACTTGGTGTGTCCACACCGTCTTGAGTATGATCTAGCCCTTGGTCTTGTTCATGAGGTTGAGGGCCTTCACTTTGTTCTTCGGAAGCGTGTGGGCCTTGGGTTGGTGATGGCTCCACTTGAGTGGAGCATTGTCCTTCTCCCTAGGCCACAAGGGGTTCCTCAATGGGTAGGATGAAACCAACACCCATTCTTCTTATGGCTTGAGGAGGAATTTCATCACCTACATCACAAGTGCCACTTTGCTCCACTTGGGAGCTGTTATTCTCATCAAACTCCACGTTACACGTCTCCTCAATAAGTCCCGTGGATTTATTGAGGACACGGTAAGCATGAGAGTTTGTAGCATAACCAACAAATATGCCCTCATAAGCTCTAGCCTCGAATTTAGACAACCGAACACCTTTCTTGAGAATGAAACACTTACACCCGAATACCCGGAAGTACTTGAGGTTGGGCTTGTTACCGATGAGTATCTCATATGGAGTCTTGTTCAAGCCCTTGCGGAGGTAGAGACGATTGGATGCATGACACGCGATGTTGATGGCTTCGGCCCAAAAGTTGTACGGAGACTTGAACTCCGCCATCATGGTCCTTGCTGCATCCATCAATGTCCGGTTCTTCCTCGCCACAACACCGTTTTGTTGAGGGGTGTATGGTGCGGAATATTGATGCTTGATTCCCTCATCACTAAGAAATTCATCCAAGGTGTAGTTCTTGTACTCGGTGCCGTTGTCACTTCTTATTGTCAAGATCTTTGCATTGTGTTGACGTTGTGCTTCATTTGCAAAGTCAATGACGGTTTGTTGGGTCTCGCTCTTCCTCTTGAAGAAATACACCCACGTGTACCTTGAGTAGTCATCCACAATCACCAAACAATACTTCCTACCTCCAAGACTATCGAAGGATGGAGGCCCAAAGAGATCCATGTGAAGGAGCTCCAAAGGCCTCTTTGAATAAATGATAGTCGAGGGAGGGTGAGCCTTCTCATGTAGCTTTCCTTCGATACAAGCACTGCAAGCATGATCTTTAGCAAAACTAACATTCGTTAGTCCACGGACATGGTCCCCCTTTAGGAGACTTTGCAAAGATCTCATATTGACATGAGCTAAACGGCGATGCCAAAGCCATCCCACATCAACTTTAGCCATTAGGCATGTCGCGGTCTTAGTGGGTCGCTCCGAAAAGTTAATCACATATAGACCGTTCTCGACATGCCCAACAAAGGCTACTTTGAGAGTCTTGCTCCACAAGAGGGCCATGGTATCGATATCAAAGAAAGTGGCAAAGCCCATGATTGCAAGTTGACGAACGGAAAGTAAATTGTATGCAAGGGACTCAACAAGCATGACCTTCTCGATCGTGAGATCATGAGAGATGACAACCTTGCCAAGTCCCAATACCTTAGAAGATGAGGCGTCACCCCACTCGACATTGGTGGGCATAGATGGAACCTTGTGCACATCCACCACCAAGTCCTTGCTTCCGATCATATGATTTGTAGCTCCACTATCGAGCAACCATGATCCACCACCGGAAGCAAACACCTACAAGAGATCAATGCTTGGTTTTAGGTACCCATTTTGTAATGGGTCCTTTGATGTTAGTAACAAGGGTCTTAGGAACCCAAATAGACCATTCAATGTACTCATGAAGAGAACCAACAAATTTGGCATAAACATGCCCATCACTAGCACGGCACAACACATAAGAAGGATTAAAATCGCCGGCTTTGTTGGGTGAGGTGACATTGCCCTTCTTGACTTTGTTCTTCTTCTTCTCCTCGGGGACACTCTCTCCCGCCCTCACAAAGGTTTGCATGAGGGGAGGAGGTCGTTTGGTCTTGTCATTCTTCTTCTTGTTCTTGGAGTCGGGGACGTACCCAACCCCTTCCTTCGCCACACCTCCCTTTTGGTTGATCAAGAGATCATTGAGGTTCTTCTTTCCTTGTATGCAAGTCGCAAGGCCTCTCTCAAGTTGCTCCTTCAACTTAGCATTTTCTTCAACAAGATGTATATGCTCACAACACGGGTTAGTAGCATTTGCATTATCAATTAAAACCATATGAGGAAAAGTTGCTTTCTCCTTAGTTAGCTTCACTTGGAGTTGATCATGAGACTCCTTGAGACTAGCGTGAATACCCTTCAAGTCCTTGTGGGCCTTGTCAAGTATATCAAACTCCTCTTTGAGTCTAGCAAGATCAACCCCGAGTTCGGCCTTCTCGGAATTTAGCACACGAGAAACAACGAGGGCATGATCATAATCTTTCTCTAACTTAGCATGATCAACGTTGTGTGACTCCTCAAGAGCCAAACGAAGACCATGCTCTTCCTCAAGAGCATTGGAAAGATCCAAAATCTCATCGGCATAGTCACGACTATGCCCTTCCATCTTCGAGATGGTGTCTTCGTGAGCCTCGATCATGTCATTGGCCTCACGAAGTTGTTCCAAGAGAGCAACAAAGTGCTTCTTGGATTTTCCCTTGAGTTTACCCATAAAGGCCTCAAACTCGTTGGCCTCCACATTAGTTCCCTCAACTTCATTAATGCTATCCATTTGGGAAGGATGATTAATGATGGTAGTTTTGATGTTGTAGGTTACCTTGTTGGTGGCTTTAGCCATGAGGCACTTGGCGGTGATGCTTTCGTTGGGTGAGTCGAAGAGGGACACTCGTGACGTTGTTGCAATGGCGACGGAGGCCATGGCAACCGACTCATCATCTTCATCATCGTCATCATCCTCATTGTACTCTTCTTGCACAACCAAGGCCTTGGGAGGAGTCTTCTTGGTGAAGTTGTTCTTGTTGGGGAACGACTTGGCCTTGTCCTTTCGGATGAGTTTGCCACCATTGTCTTCCCTCTTCTCATACGAGCATTCCGCAACGAAATGACTTACGTTGCCGCAATTGTAGCAAGTCCTTACACGTTGCTTGCCCCTTGTGCCACTCGAGTTGTTTTTGCTAAAGTTGGGCCTCGAGTTTTTCTTGCTCCAAAATTTCCTTGAAGCAAGTGCCATATGTTCATGATATGCATACTTCGTATCTTCGGGGTTGCTCTCCTCTTCTTCTTCTTCCACGGTGAGCTTGGCCTTCAATTCAAGGTTAGGCTTCTTTGCCCGTTGAGAACGGAGCACCGCATTGTCGGCGGTCTTGTCCAAAATTTTCATGGCCACAAACTCATCCAACACTTCGCTTGAGGTCAAAGTGTGGAAGTCCGGTCTGACGAATGACGGAGGACATGGCCTTGTGGTAGGGCATCATCGCCTTGAGGAATTTGCGCTTGATCCAATTGTCATCCGTGTCCTTGCTCCTGTGATCTCGTAGTGAGACCACGAGTTTGGTGACTCTCCGATAGAGCTCACGAGGTTCTTCATCTTCCTTCATTGCAAACTCATCGGCCTCATCTTGTACCACTTCATAGTTGGACCGTTGAATGCTTGCGCTTCCCCGGTAGAGAGACATGACACAATGCCATGCATCTTTGGCCAAGGCGAAGGGACGAAGATGAGGTAGGTCTTCGGGTGGAAATGCATCTTGAATGATGAAGAGAGCATTCTCATTGAATTGATTGTCTGCGGCTTCTCGAGGAGTGAAGTTGCTTGGATCATGTGGATAGAAACCTTCTTCAATGATTCTCCAAAGGTTAGTGTTCACATGATTTAAATGACGTTTAAAGCGGTAAACCCATGAATCAAAATCCTCATTTTTCACAATCTTAGGGGGAGGACCGACATGATTCAAATGAGTGGAAGGAACCAGTCCACCATAAACAAGTGGTGGTTCCACATGGGCAAAGATGCCGGTGCCATTCTTGCCACTAGAAGGAGCCTTTTCACTACTAGCTTCCCCCTTTTCAGGGATAGCATCCGACACCTTGTTGGCGGGATCCCCCACTTTCAACGGTGCGGTTGATAGTTTAAGCCCCTCAAGAAATTTAGTAAACATGCTTTCAACTTCGGTCGTCATGGAGGTTTTCAATGTCTCCATGTTGGGGAACGTTGCAGAAAACAAAAAATTTCCTACGGTTTCACCAAGATCCATCTAGGAGTTCATCTAGCAACGAGTGATCGGATTGCATCTACATACCTTTGTAGATCACGCGCGGAAGCGTTCAAAGAACGGGGATGAGGAAGGTGTACTCGACGTGATTCAAATCACCGGAGATCCTAGCGCCGAACGGACGGCACCTCCGTGTTCAACACACATACGGTCAGCGTAATGTCTCCTCCTTCTTGATCCAGCAAGGGGGAGGAGAGGTTAAGGAAGATGGCTCCAGCAGCAGCACGACGGCGTGGTGGTGATGGAGCTGCAGTACTTCGGCAGGGCTTCGCTAAGCTCTATGGAGGAGGAGGATGTGTTGGAGAGGGAGGGAGGCACCAAAGGCGTGGGTTTTGAAGTCCTCCATCTCCCCACTATATATAGGGGGGCCTAGGGGGGCGCCGGCCCTAGGAGATCCAATCTCCTAGGGGGGTGCGGCCAAGGGAGGAATCCCTCCTCCCCAAGGCACCTCGGAGGTGCCTTCCCCCTCTGGGACTCTTCCCTTCCTTAATCCTAGGCGCATGGGCCTCTTGGGGCTGGTGCCCTTGGCCCTTCCAGGCCAAGGCGCACACCCCTACAGCCCATGTGCCCCCCCGGGATAGGTGGCCCCACCCGGTGGACCCCCGGGACCCTTCCGGTGGTCCCGGTACAATACCGGTGACCCCAAAACTTGTCCCGATGCCCGAAATAGCACTTCCTATATATAATTCTTTACCTCCGGACCATTCCGGAACTCCTCGTGACGTCCGGGATCTCATCCGGGACTCCGAACAACATTCGGGTTACTGCATATACATATCCCTACAACCCTAGCGTCACCGAACCTTAAGTGTGTAGACCCTACCGGTTCGGGAGACATGTAGACATGACCGAGATTGCTCTCCGGTCAATAACCAACAGCGGGATCTGGATACCCATGTTGGCTCCCACATGCTCCTCGATGATCTCATCGGATGAACCACAATGTCGAGGATTCAAGCAACCCCGTATACAATTCCCTTTGTCAATCGGTATGTTACTTGCCCGAGATTCGATCGTCGGTATCCCAATACCTCGTTCAATCTCGTTACCGGCAAGTCACTTTACTCGTACCGTAATGCATGATCCCGTGACCAGACACTTGGTCACTTTGAGCTCATTATGATGATGCATCACCGAGTGGGCCCAGTGATACCTCTCCGTCATATGGAGTGACAAATCCCAGTCTTGATCCGTGTCAACCCAACAGACACTTTCGGAGATACCCGTATTATACCTTTATAGTCACCCAGTTACGTTGTGACGTTTGGCACACCCAAGGCACTCCTACGGTATCCGGGAGTTACACGATCTCATGGTCTAAGGAAAGGATACTTGACATTGGAAAAACTCTAGCAAACGAACTATACGATCTTATGCTATGTTTAGGATTGGGTCTTGTCCATCACATCATTCTCCTAATGATGTGATCTCGTTATCAATGACATCCAATGTCCATAGTCAGGAAACCATGACTATCTGTTGATCAACGAGCTAGTCAACTAGAGGCTTACTAGGGACATGTTGGTGTCTATTATTCACACATGTATTACGATTTCCGGATAACACAATTATAGCATGAATAAAGACAATTATCATGAACAAGGAAATATAATAATAATGCTTTTATTATTGCCTCTAGGGCATATTTCCAACAGTCTCCCACTTGCACTAGAGTCAATAATCTAGTTACATTGTGATGAATCGAACACCCATGGAATTCTGGTGTTGATCATGTTTTGCTCTAGGGAGAGGTTTAGTCAACGGATCTGCTACATTCAGGTCCGTATGTACTTTACAAATATCTATGTCTCCATCTTGAACATTTTCACGAATGGAGTTGAAGTGACGCTTGATGTGCCTTGTCTTCTTGTGAAACCTGGGCTCCTTGGCAAGTGCAACAGCTCCAGTGTTGTCACAGAAGAGTTTGATTGGCCCCGACGCATTGGGTATGACTCCTAGGTCGGTGATGAACTCCTTCACCCAAATTGCTTCATGTGCTGCCTCCGAGGCTGCCATGTACTCCGCTTCACATGTAGATCTCGCCACGACGCTCTGCTTGCAACTGCACCAGCTTACTACCCCACCGTTCAAAATATACACGTATCCGGTTTGTGACTTTGAGTCATCCAGATCTGTGTCGAAGCTAGCGTCGACGTAACCTTTTACGACGAGCTCTTCGTCACCTCCATAAACGAGAAACATTTCCTTAGTCCTTTTCAGGTACTTCAGGATATTCTTGACCGCTGTCCAGTGTTCCTTGCCGGGATTACTTTGGTACCTTCCTACCAAACTTACGGCAAGGTTTACATCAGGTCTGGTACACATCATGGCATACATAATAGAACCTATGGTTGAGGCATAGGGGATGACACTCATCTCTTCTATATCTTCTGCCGTGGTCGGACATTGAGCTGAGCTCAATTTCACACCTTGCAACACAGGCAAGAACCCCTTCTTAGACTGATCCATATTGAACTTCTTCAATATCTTATCAAGGTATGTGCTTTGTGAAAGACCTATGAGGCGTCTTGATCTATCTCTGTAGATCTTGATGCCTAATATATAAGCAGCTTCTCCAAGGTCCTTCATTGAAAAACTTTTATTCAAGTAGGCCTTAATGTTGTCCAAGAGTTCTATATCATTTCCCATCAAAAGTATGTCATCTACATATAATATGAGAAATGCTATAGAGCTCCCACTCACTTTCTTGTAAACGCAGGCTTCTCCATAAGTCTGCGTAAACCCAAACGCTTTGATCATCTCATCAAAGCGAATGTTCCAACTCCGAGATGCTTGCACCAGCCCATAAATCGAGCGTTGGAGCTTGCACACCTTGTCAGCATTCTTAGGATCGACAAAACCTTCCGGCTGCATCATATACAATTCTTCCTTAAGGAAACCATTAAGGAATGCCGTTTTGACGTCCATTTGCCATATTTCATAATCATAGAATGCGGCAATTGCTAACATGATTTGGATGGACTTTAGCTTCGCTACCGGTGAGAAAGTCTCATCGTAGTCAACCCCTTGAACTTGTCGATAACCCTTAGCGACAAGCCGAGCTTTATAGATGGTCACATTACCATCCGCGTCTGTCTTCTTCTTAAAGATCCATTTATTTTCTATGTCTCGCCGCTCAACGGGCAAGTCAGTCAAAGTCCATACTTCGTTTTCATACATGGATCCTATCTCGGATTTCATGGCTTCTAGCCATTTGTCGAAATCCAGGCCCGCCATCGCTTCTTCATAGTTCGAAGGTTCACCGTTTTCTAACAACATGATTTCCAAGACAGGGTTGCCGTACCACTCTGGTGCGGAACGTGTCCTTGTGGACCTTCGAATTTCAGTAGGAGCTTGATCAAAAGTATCTTGATCATCATCATTAACTTCCTCTTTTGTCGGTGCAGGCACCTCAGAAACATTTTCTTGAGTTGTGCCATTTTCCGGTTCAAGAGGTAATACTTCATCAAGGTCTACTTTCCTCCCACTTACTTCTTTCGAGAGAAACTCTTTCTCTAGAAAGGACCCATTCTTGGCAACAAAGATCTTGCCTTCGGATCTGAGGTAGAAGGTATACCCAATAGTTTCTTTAGGGTATCCTATGAAGACGCATTTTTCCGATTTGGGTTCGAGCTTTTCAGGTTGAAGTTTCTTGACATAAGCATCGCATCCCCAAACTTTTAGAAACGACAGCTTAGGTTTCTTCCCAAACCATAATTCATACGGTGTCGTCTCAACGGATTTCGACGGAGCCCTATTTAAAGTGAATGCGGCAGTCTCTAAAGCATACCCCCAAAAAGATAGCGGTAAATCGGTAAGAGACATCATAGATCGCACCATATCTAATAGAGTGCGATTACGACGTTCAGACACACCATTATGCTGAGGTGTTCCAGGCGGCGTGAGCTGTGGAACTATTCCACATTTTCTTAAGTGTGTGCCAAACTCATGACTCAAGTATTCTCCTCCACGATCTGATCGCAGGAACTTGATTTTCCTGTCATGTTGATTCTCAACCTCACTCTGAAATTCTTTGAACTTTTCAAAGGTCTCAGACTTGTGTTTCATTAAGTAGATATACCCATATCTACTCAAGTAATCAGTGAGGGTGAGAACATAACGATAGCCACCGCGAGCCTCAACACTCATTGGACCGCACACATCAGTATGTATGATTTCCAATAAGTTGGTTGCTCGCTCCATTGTTCCTGAGAACGGAGTCTTGGTCATTTTACCCATGAGGCATGGTTCGCACGTGTCAAATGATTCGTAATCAAGAGACTCTAAAAGTCCATCAGCATGGAGCTTCTTCATGCGTTTGACACCTATGTGACCAAGGCGGCAGTGCCACAAGTATGTGGGACTATCATTATCAATCTTACATCTCTTGGTACTCACACTATGAATATGTGTAGCATTACGCTCGGGATTTATTAAGAATAAAGCATTCACCATCGGAGCATGACCATAAAACATATCTCTCATATAAATAGAACAACCATTATTCTCGGATTTAAATGAGTAGCCATCTCGTATTAAACGAGATCCTGATATAATGTTCATGCTCAAAGCTGGTACTAAATAACAATTATTGAGGTTTAAAACTAACCCCGTAGGTAAATGAAGAGGCAGCGTGCCGACGGCGATCACATCGACCTTGGAACCATTCCCGACGCGCATCGTCACCTCGTCCTTCGCCAGTCTCCGCTTATTCCGCAGCTCCTGCTTTGAGTTAGAAATGTGAGCAACTGCATCGGTATCAAATACCCAGGAGCTACTACGAGTACTGGTAAGGTACACACCAATTACATGTATATCACATATACCTTTTGTTTTGCCGGCCTTCTTGTCTGCTAAGTATTTGGGGCAGTTCCGCTTCCAGTGACCACTTCCCTTGCAATAAAAGCAATCAGTCTCGGGCTTGGGTCCATTCTTTGGCTTCTTCCCGGCAGCTTGCTTGCCGGGTGCGACAACTCCCTTGCCGTCCTTCTTGAAGGTTTTCTTACCCTTGCCTTTCTTGAACTTAGTGGTTTTATTCACCATCAACACTTGATGTTCCTTTTTGACTTCTACCTCTGCTGATTTCAGCATTGCAAATACCTAAGGAATGGTCTTTTCCATCCCCTGCATATTGAAGTTCATCACAAAGCTCTTGTAGCTTGGCGGAAGCGACTGGAGGATTCTGTCAATGACCGCGTCATCCGGGAGATTAACTCCCAGCTAAGTCAAGCGGTTATGTAACCCAGACATTGTGAGTATGTGCTCACTGACAGAACTATTTTCCTCCATCTTACAGCTGAAGAACTTGTCAGAGACTTCATATCTCTCGACCCGGGCATGAGCTTGAAAAACCATTTTCAGTTCTTCGAACATCTCGTATGCTCCGTGTCTCTCAAAACATTTTTGGAGCCCCGGTTCTAAGCTGTAAAGCATGCCGCACTGAACGAGGGAGTAATCATCAGCATGTGTCTGCCAAGCGTTCATAACGTCTTGGTTCTGTGGGACGGGAGGGTCACCTAGCGGTGCTTGTAGGACATAATCTTTCTTGGCAGCTATGAGGATGATCCCCAGGTTCCAGACCCAGTCCGTGTAGTTGCTGCCATTGTCTTTCAGCTTGGTTTTCTCTAGGAACGCGTTGAAGTTGAGGACTACGTTGGCCATTTGATCTACAAGACATGTTGTAAAGATTTTAGACTAAGTTCATGATAATTAAGTTCATCTAATCAAATTATTCAATGAACTCCCACTTAGATAGACATCCCTCTAGTCATCTAAGTATAACATGATCCGAGTTAACTGGGCCGTGTCCGATCATCACGTGAGACGGACTAGTCAACATCGGTGAACATCTTCATGTTGATCGTATCTTCTATACGACTCATGCTCGACCTTTCGGTCTTCTGTGTTCCGAGGCCATGTCTGTACATGCTAGGCTCGTCAAGTCAACCTAAGTGTTTGCACATGTAAATATGTCTTACACCCGTTGTATGTGAACGTTGGAATCTATCACACCCGATCATCACGTGGTGCTTCGAAACAACGAACTGTCGCAACGGTGCACAGTTAGGGGGAACACTTTCTTGAAATTATTATGAGGGATCATCTTATTTACTACCGTCGTTCTAAGCAAACAAGATGCAAAACATGATAAACATCACATGCAGTCAAATAATAATAGTGACATGATATGGCCAATATCACATAGCTCCTTTGATCTCCATCTTGGGGCTCCATGATTATCTTGTCACCGGCATGACACCATGATCTCCATCATCATGATCTCCATCATCGTGTCTCCATGAAGTTGCTCGCCAACTATTACTTCTACTACTACGGCTAACGCGTTTAGCAATAAAGTAAAGTAATTTACATGCTGTTTCTCAATGACAGGCAGGTCATACAAAAAATAAAGACAACTCCTATGGCTCCTGCCGGTTGTCATACTAATTTACATGCAAGTCGTGATTCCTATTACAATAGCATGAACATCTCATAAATCACATATATATCATTCATCATTCATCACAACTTTGGCCATATCATATCACAAAGCACTTGCTGCAAAAACAATTTAGACGTCCTCTAATTGTTGTTGCAAGTTTTACGTGGCTGAAATAGGGTTCTAGCAAGAATGTTTTCTTACCTACGTGAAAGCCACAACGTGATTTGTCAACTTCTATTTACCCTTCATAAGGACCCTTTTCATCGAATCCACTCCAACTAAAGTGGGAGAGACAGACACCCGCCAGCCACCTTATGCAACTAGTGCATGTTAGTCGGTGGAACCGGTCTCACGTAAGCGTACGTGTAAGGTTGGTCCGGGCCGCTTCATCCCACATACCGCTGAAGCAAGATAAGACTAGTAGCAGCAAGAAAGTTGACAACATCTACGCCCACAACAAATTGTGTTCTACTCATGCAAAAAGAACTACGCATAGACCTAGCTCATGATGCCACTGTTGGGGAACATTGCAGAAAACAAAAATTTTCCTACGGTTTCACTAAGATCCATCTAGGAGTTCATCTAGCAACGAGTGATTGGATTGCATCTACATACCTTTGTAGATCACGCGCGGAAGCGTTCAAAGAACGGGGATGAGGAAGGTGTACTCGACGTGATTCAAATCACCGGAGATCCTAGCGCCGAACGGACGGCACCTCCGTGTTCAACACACGTACAGTCAGCGTAATGTCTCCTCCTTCTTGATCCATCAAGGGGGAGGAGAGGTTGAGGAAGATGGCTCCAGCAGTAGCACGACTGCGTGGTGGTGATGGAGCTGCAGTACTCCGGCAGGGCTTTGCTAAGCTCTATGGAGGAGGAGGATGTGTTGGAGAGGGAGGGAGGCACCAAAGGCGTGGGGTTTGAAGTCCTCCATCTCCCCACTATATATAGGGGGGCCTAGGGGGGGCGCCGGCCCTAGGAGATCCAATCTCCTAGGGGGGTGCGGCCAAGGGAGGAATCCCTCCTCCCCAAGGCACCTCGGAGGTGCCTTCCCCCTCTGGGACTCTTCCCTTCCTTAACCCTAGGCGCATGGGCCTCTTGGGGCTGGTGCCCTTGGCCCTTGCAGGCCAAGGCGCACACCCCTACAGCCCATGTGCCCCCCAGGGATAGGTGGCCCCACCCGGTGGACCCCCGGGACCCTTCCGGTGGTCCCGGTACAATACCGGTGACCCCGAAACTTGTCCCGATGCCCGAAATAGCACTTCCTATATATAATTCTTTACCTCTGGACCATTCCGGAACTCCTCGTGACGTCCAGGATCTCATCCGGGACTCCGAACAACATTCAGGTTACTGCATATACATATCCCTACAACCCTAGCGTCATTGAACCTTAAGTGTGTAGACCCTACGGGTTCGGGAGACATGTAGACATGACCGAGATCGCTCTCCGGTCAATAACCAACAGCGGGATCTGGATACCCACGTTGGCTCCCACATGCTCCTCGATGATCTCATCGGATGAACCATGATCTCGAGGATTCAAGCAACCACGTATACAATTCCCTTTGTCAATCGGTATGTTACTTGCCCGAGATTCGATCGTCGGTATCCCAATACCTCGTTCAATCTCGTTACCGGCAAGTCACTTTACTCGTACTGTAATGCATGATCCCGTGACCAGACACTTGGTCACTTTGAGCTCATTATGATGATGCATTACCGAGTGGGCCCAGTGATACCTCTCCGTCATATGGAGTGACAAATCCCAGTCTTGATCCGTGTCAACCCAACAGACACTTTCGGAGATACCCGTAGTATACCTTTATAGTCACCCAGTTACGTTGTGACGTTTAGCACACCCAAAGCACCCCTACGGTATCCGGGAGTTACACGATCTCATGGTCTAAGGAAAGGATACTTGACATTGGAAAAACTCTAGCAAACGAACTATACGATCTTATGCTATGTTTAGGATTGGGTCTTGTCCATCACATCATTCTCCTAATGATGTGATCTCGTTATCAATGACATCCAATGTCCATAGTCAGGAAACCATGACTATCTGTTGATCAACGAGCTAGTCAACTAGAGGCTTACTAGGGACATGTTGGTGTCTATTATTCACACATGTATTACGATTTCCGGATAACACAATTATATCATGAATAAAGACAATTATCATGAACAAGGAAATATAATAATAATGCTTTTATTATTGCCTCTAGGGCATATTTCCAACACTCCAAGGCTACATTGAACTCCTCACGAGAGACCGACGTTCCCCCATCGCCCGTAGACGAGATAGGATTCACACCGGAGTGTTCCTCTGCTCCGTCTATGGTATCAACCATACTCTTCGGACGGTAAAGTCCTTAATAAAGAGACTAGGCTCTGATACCAATTGAAAGGATTGATATGGTTGACTAGAGGGGGGGGGGGTGAATAGGCAACTAACAATTTTTAGCTTTTCTTTAGCAATTTAAACTTTGCATCAAATAGGTTGTCTAGACATGCAACTAGATGAGCAACTTATATGATGCAACACGAATAGTAACACAAGCAAGCAAGATATATGAAACAAATAAGCTACAAAAGTAAAGGCATGAGATAACCAAAAGTGGAGACGGTGGAGACGAGGATGTGTTGCCGAAGTTCCTTCCCTTTGAGAGGAAGTACGTCTCCGTTGGAGCGGTGTGGAGGCACAATGCTCCCCAAGAAGCCACTAGGGCCACCGTAATCTCCTCACGCCCTCACACAATACGAGATGCCGTGATTCCACTATTGGTGCCCTTGGAGGCGGCGACCGAACCTTTACAAACGAGGTTGGGGAAATCTCCACAACTCAATTGGAGGCTCCCAATGACACCACGAAGCTTCACCACAATGGACTATGGCTTTGCGGTGACCTCAACCGTCTAGGATGCTCAAACACCCAAGAGTAACAAGATCCGCAAGGGATTAGTAGGGGGAATCAGATATCTCTCGGTGGAAGTGTAGATCGGGGCCTTCTCAACCACTCCCGAGCAAATCAACAAGTTTGGTTGGCTGGGGAGTGAGATCGGGCGAAAATGGAGCTTGTAGCAATAATGGAGCTTTAATGGTGGAAGAGGTGAGTCAACGGGGAAGAAGGAGACCCTTTATATAGTGTGTGGAAAAGATCCAACCGTTACCCACCTACCAGCCCGCGGCCAGCGGTACTACCGCGCATGGCCAGCGGTACTACCGCAAGGCCGCGCGGTAGTACTGCTTGCAACCAAGCGGTACTACCGCACGGTAGTGCGGTACTACCGTACCACCCTACGGTACTGCCGCGACCCCCAGCCAGGGAAATAGACGCAAGCTGGGGTGGTACTTCCGCCCACGCGGTACTACCGCGCCATCAGGGCGGTACTACCGTGAGGCAAAAAGTCCCGATAGGGGGGAGGGGAACTTCCGTGCATACTTCCGCAAAAGAACGGAAGTAGCAAAAACTCGACACAGTAGTACTGCCGAGGGGCGGTACTACTGCCTGACCGCCTAGCGCGGTACTACTGCACGGCGAAAGCGGTACTACCGCGGCAGGTGCGGATGTAAAAAATTACATCCGCTCCTACTACCGCAACCGGGCGGCACTAGCCGGGTGGGGAAGCGGTAGTAAGGCTCCGGGGGAGCGGTACTACCGTGAGCACCAGCGGTACTACCGTGCCACTGCGCGGTACTACCTTGGATGCCCACGGTACTACCGTTAATCCTGGAGCGGTACTACCGCAACCACACAAGCAGTCAGTCAACTATGGCAGGAAAACGGAGGAAGCTCCAAGGAAGAAGGAGGGGATAAAAGGAGACGTGTACGTGATGATTCCACCCAAACCTTTCCAACGCGGACCCCCTCTTAATAGTACGGCTTTCCTACGACTCAAATCCACCAAAAAGAAACGTAGAAAAGACGCCGTCTTCGTCAGTCTTCGAGGGGGACCCAATCGTCTTGTGCCTAGCAGAGAAGATTCTGGAAAGCTCATGGCACACGATTAGTCCGCAAATGCATTGTCATCAATCACCAAAACACTTAGGGATAAATATGACCTTACACCCGGATCATCAGCAAGGCAAGTAACACTTTGATCATATCTCCTACTACCCAGTTTTATTGCATTAGATCAATCCTCACACATTGCATCATTAGGATCTAATTAAATTGTGGGTTTGGGGAGTAGTTGAGGTAGAACCTATTACCTATTTATTATCAAACCTTTGGGAGTTACTCTACGTTTGCTTATTATTGCTATGCTATGCTAGTAGACGTGGATTGGGTGAGTGTATCCATGATAGATGTGAGCTTTGTTAATTAATGGTTTATTTAAGGTGGCAACCTAAACACACATCTGGGTGGATTGAGGCACCTGGGTATTCCAGCTATTGCCTATTTTCTTTTGGACCGCCACCCAGGCTCAAAGGGATCATGAGATTATTCACACTAGAAACTTCCATGTGCGGCCACAAGCTACTATGGGCTCTAGCATAGTTGACTAAGTCATGCGAACTCTTACAGTGGTAGACTAGCAAATGTAGGGGATGTAGGTTGGTACGGTCTACCCGTTCGTAAGGTGCTAGCGCTTTCGAAAGACTATGTCTCGGTCATCTATTTCTCAAACACCATGTAGTGCGAGAAAACTAATGGAGGAGATTGAGTCCTTTGGGGAAAAGTGCACAAACCTTTGCAGAGTGTATAAACTAATCATGGTTAGCCGTGTCCCCGGTTATGGACATCTTGAGTATCTAGTACCTGGATTATCATGTGAATCTCATCATGTTACTCTAAAGTTAATTGTTGGGTTTTAATGATGATGCTTAATTGGGATTGAGAATGCTGTCAACCATTCTCAATGTTTAACAACTACCATGATAGTTAAATAAAATTTATTCCTTTGTAGTAGGGAAAAATTGGCTTTACGCAAAACTGTAACCACAGAGCTTTCCACCAGCCATATATGCATATAGAATAGCTTATTTTATTCCATCACTCTCTGTGTTACATTGCCACCATATTCCATGTGCTGACCCATTTCGGGCTGCAATGTTAATGTTGCAGACTTTTCAGACGATGATTAAGGTGCCTTTAGGTCGTGGTTCTATACTCAGTGATGCCGTTGGAGTTGATGGACTCACTTATCTTCCAAGCCTTCCGCTGTTATCGTTTTTAGATGGCCTTAAGCCATATTTAATGTAATAAGTTCTCTTTTGAGACACTCGATGTAATAAGTGTGTGATTGCTACTCTATTATAAATCCTTCAAGTACTGTGTGGTGTCAGCATTACTGATCCAGGGATGACACCGGAGCACAGAATTGGACCGTTTGAGGTCTGGTCGCTACATTTGCTGCGTTGTGATTTCCCGTTTTCATCTCTAACTTTGGATGTACTTGGGTCGCTGGTGCTGCATCTGGCTAGCCAGCTATCCTCACCTGCGCAAAAGCGGGTCATGAGGCTTGTTAATGTTGCCATTGTTCTCAGCTTTTCTTGGCCGAGGTGTCTGGCAAGCCATTCGTCGCGAACGCTATGCTTAAAAGCTGCCAAGGCTTCAGCGTCCGGACAGTCAACTATTTGGTTCTTTTTAGTAAGAAACCTGTTCCAAAGCTTTCGGGCTGACTCTCCGGGCTGTTGAGTTATATGACTCAAATCGTCCGCATCCGGGGGTCGGACATAAGTCCCTTGAAAATTTGCCCGAAAAGCGTCTTCGGGCTCTTCCCAGCTTCCAATGGAGTTTTCGGGTAGGCTTTTAAGTACTTGATGGCGTGGAGATCATCTCCTCAAGCCATATGGATATGGAGGATATAGTCCTCAATCTAGACCCCAGGGTCTGTTGTTCCGTCGTATGTCTCTATGTTTACGGGTTTGAATCCCTCTGGAAATTTATGGTCCAGCACCTCATCGATGAAACATAGGGGGTGTGCGGCACCCCTGTATCTTGGTGTACCACGTTGTTCGGATGTTTGTTGTGTTGCATCGTATGCTGGAGCGCGCTTGCGTGGTCCATAGATGGATCTGGTTGCGCCGTCCTTTTGGTGCGAGCCCTCGCGTGGATCGCGTATTGGCTTATGTGTGGCGTTGTTTGCCGCTCAATGTTGGCCGTGAGGTCGTCTATCCGGCCAGGTGGCCGTTTTGATTTTTGGTTGCGGGGGATCTAAGGCCTCCTCATCAAATTCGGGTAGAAACTTCCGCTTCGGGTAGCTCTTGGTGGGGCGATTACCGCCATACTTTGCTACTGTGTTGAGTACTTGGCTCCATCTGATTCCGAGTGTGTCTTGTGTAGCCTCGAGTCTTTGCTTCTGCTTTTTTAGACTCCTCGCGGTGGCAACAAGCCTTTGACGGGCATTATGTTGCTCCAGGTGTTTGTCTGGTGGAGGTCGTCCGGACTATTATCTTTGACAGAGTCAGGTTGTTCGGTTTGATTCTTCGTATTGACGTGATCCGGCGATGGTTCACCCTGCTCTAACGCTGGGTCTATATGATCGTTGTTTCTATCGAGGCGGGATTTGGAGTGGCGCTTACGCCACCATTTTGACTGCTTCTCGAGGGGACAACCCTTCGTTGCGTCCTTCCGTTCCTCATCGTCGTTTTCTTTTGGTGTGTTCACCATGTATACGTCATGTGGTGAAGTGGGCGTCCAGTGCCCTGGGGGCAGTGGTTCCTGTTTGTCTCCTGCATCATCGTCCATGCCGTCAATGTATTCGGAGTCAGAGTCGAGCATGTCCGTTAAGTCATCGACAGTGGCTATTAAGTGGGTGGTGGGTGGGCCATGAATTTCTTCGTCGTCCGTATCCCAGTCCTGCCGGACATAGTTCGGCCAGGATCCTCCTGACAAGGAGAGAGACCTTAATGAGTTCAGTATGTCGCCAAAGGGCGAGTGCTGAAAAATATCCGCGGAGGTAAACTCCATGATCGGCGCCCTATCAGATTCGATAGGAACGGGCGCATGCGGCTCGGAGTCCGTGGCCGGAGAAGGATCCGACAGTTTAACAACACAGCTCTCGTGTAAGGTAAGGTTGATGTTTGGCTCGATCGCCGCTGAGGGTAAGGCCTCCGTGGCGGGGTCCATCCACCCGTCCATGGATGGCACAACTGGCTCCGAATTGAGGGTCGGAGTGGCTGCCTGTGCGATCTCCTGAACACTGTCCGATGGTAGAGCTAAATCGTACTCATCGTGACCGCGTGACGCACAAGGCAGAGGCTCGAATCCGTCGAAGATCAATTCTCTGCGGATATCGGCCGTGTAGTTTAAGCTTCCAAACCTGACCTGGTGGCCAGGGGCGTAACTTTCAATCTGCTCCAGATGGCCAAGCGAATTGGCCCGCAGTGCAAAGCCGCCGAACACGAAGATCTGTCGAGGACAACAAATCTCACCCTGGATTGCATCGCTATCGATGATAGTAGGAGCCATCAAGCCTAACGGCGATGACACAGAGGAACTCTCAATGAAAGCACCAATGTCGGTGTCAAAACCGGCGGATCTCGGGTAGGGGATCCCGAACTGTGCATCTAAGGCGGATGGTAATAGGAGGCAGGGAACACGATGTTTTACCCAGGTTCGGGCCCTCTTGATGGAGGTAAAACCCTATGTCCTGCTTGATTAATATTGATGATATGGGTAGTACAAGAGTAGATCTACCACGAGATCAGAGAGGCTAAACCCTAGAAGCTAGCCTATGGTATGATTGTATGTTGTTGTTGTTGTTGTTGTTGTTGTTATGTCCTACGGACTAAAACCCTCCGGTTTATATAGACACCGGAGAGGTTAGGGTTACACAAGGTCGGTTACAAAGGAGGAGATACACATATCCGTATTGCCTAGCTTGCCTTCCACGCCAAGTAGAGTCCCATCCGGACACGAGACGAAGTCTTCAATCTTGTATCTTCATAGTCTAACAGCCCGGCCAATGGAGATAGTCCGGTTGTTCGGAGACCCCCTAATCCAGGACTCCCTCAAACGTCTTCATGATCCGACCAATCAAGTACCGAACGCACGGCACCTCCGCGATCTGCACACCTTCAGCTCGGTGACGTCCCTCGTACTCTTGATCCAGCTGAGGCCAAGGGTCAGTTCCGTCAGCACGACGGCGTGGTGACGGTGATGATGAAGTTACCGATGCAGGGCTTCGCCTAAGCACTACGACAATATGATCGGGGTGGAAAACTGTGGAGGGGGGCACCGCACATGGCTAAAGATCAACTTGTGTGTCTATGGGGTGTCCCCTCCCCCGTATATAAAGGAGGGGAGGAGGAGGAGGGACGGCCACAAGGGGCGCGCCCAAAGGGGGGAATCCTACTCCTAGCAGGAGTAGGTTTCCCCCTTTCCTAGTCCTAGTAGGAGAAGAAGGAAGGAGAGGAAGAAGAGAAGGAAAGGGGGGGCCGGCCCCCCTAGCCCTAGTCCAATTCGGTTTGGGCTAGGGGGGCATGCGCCACACCTTGGCCTGCCTCCTCTCTTCCACCATTAGGCCCATGAGGCCCAATAACTCCCCCCCCGGGGGGGGGGGTTCCGGCAACCCCCGGTACTCCGAAACTTATCCGAAATGACCTGAACCATTCCGTTGTCCGAATGTAGCCTTCCAATATATGAATCTTTATATATTGACCATTTCGAGACTCCTCGTCATGTCCATGATATCATCCGGGACTCCGAACAACCTTCAGTACATCAAATCACATAACTCATAATACATATCATCATCGAAACATTAAGCGTGCGGACCCTACGGGTTCGAGAACTATGTAGACATGACCGAGACACATCTCTAGTTTATAATCAATAGCGGAACCTAGATGCTCATATTGGTTCCTACATATTCTACGAAGATCTTTATCGGTCAAATCGCACAACAACATACATTCCTCCCTTTGTCATCGATATGTTACTTACCCGAGATTCAATCGTCGGTATCATCATACCTAGTTCAATCTCGTCACCGGCAAGTCTTTTTACTCGTTCTGTAATGCATCATCCCATGACTAACTCATTAGTCACATTGCTTGCAAGACTTATAGTGATGTGCATTACCGAGAGGGCCCAGAGATACCTCTCCGACAATCGGAGTGACAAATCCTAATCTTGATCTATGCCAACTCAACAAACACCATCGGAGACACTTGTAGAGCATCTTTATAATCGCCCAGTTACATTGTGACATTTGATAGCACACTAAGTGTTCTTCCGGTATTCGGGAGTTTCATAATCCCATAGTCATAGGAACATGTATAAGTCATGCAGAAAGCAATAGCAATAAACTAAACGATCATAGTGCTAAGCTAAGAGATGGGTCTTGTCCATCACATCATTCTCTAATGATGTGATCTCGTTCATCAAATGACAACACATGTCCATTGCTAGGAAACTTAACCATCTTTGATTAACGAGCTAGTCAATTAGAGGCAAACTAGGGACACTCTGTTTGTCTATGTATTCACACATGTACTAAGTTTCCGGTTAATACAATTCTAGCATGAATAATAAACATTTATCATGATATAAGGAAATAAATAACAACTTTATTATTGCCTCTAGGGCATATTTCCTTCTGTCTCCCACTTGCACTAGAGTCAATAATCTAGATTACATTGTAATGATTCTAACACCCATGGAGTCTTGGTGCTGATCATGTTTTGCTTGTGAGAGAGGCTTAGTCAACAGGTCTGCAACATTCAGATCCGTATGTATCTTGAAAATCTCTATGTCTCCCTACTTGACTTGATCGCGGATGGAATTGAAGCGTCTCTTGATGTGCTTGGTTCTCTTGTGAAATCTGGATTCCTTTGCCAAGGCAATTGCACCAGTATTGTCACAAAAGATTTTCATTGGACCCGATGCACTAGGTATTACACCTAGATCGGATATGAACTCCTTCATCCAGACTCCTTCATTTGCTGCTTCTGAAGCAGCTATGTATTCCGCTTCACACGTAGATCCCACCACGACGCTTTGCTTAGAACTGCACCAACTGACAGCTCCACCATTCAATAAAAATACATATCCGGTTTGTGACTTAGAGTTATCCGGATCAGTGTCAAAGCTTGTATCGACGTAACCGTTTACGACAAGCTCTTTGTCACCTCCATAAACGAGAAACATATCCTTAGTCCTTTTCAGGTATTTCAGGATGTTCTTGACCGCTGTCCAGTGATCCACTCCAGGATTACTTTGGCACCTCCCTGCTAAACTAATAGCAAGGCACACATCAGGTCTGGTACACAACATTGCATACATGATAAAACATATGGCTGATGCATAGGGAATGACTTTCATTTTCTCTCTATCTTCTGCAGTGGTCGGGCATTGAGTCTGACTCAACTTTACACCTTGTAACACAGGCAAGAACCCTTTCTTTGCTTGATCCTTTTTGAACTTCTTCAAAACTTTATCAAGGTATATGCTTTGTGGAAGTCCAATTAAGCATCTTGATCTATCTTTATAGATCTTGATGACCAATATATAGTTAGCTTCATCGAGGTCTTTCATTGAAAAATTCTTATTCAAGTATCCTTTTATGCTATTCAGAAATTCAGTATCATTTCCGATCAACAATATGTCATCCACATATAATATCAAAAATGCTATGGAGCACCCACTCACTTTCTTGTAAATACATGCTTCTCCAAAAGTCTGTATAAAACCATATGCTTTGATCACACTATCAAAGCGTATATTCCAACTCCGAGAGGCTTGCACCAGTCCATAAATGGATAGCTGGAGCTTGCTCACTTTGCTAGCACCTTTAGGATCGACAAAACCTTCTGGTTGCATCATATACAAATATTCTTTGAGATATCCATTAAGGAATGCAGTTTTGACATCCATTTGCCAAATTTGATAATCATAAAATGCGGCAATTGCTAACATGATTCGGACAGACTTAAGCATCGCTACGGGTGAGAAGGTCTCATCATAGTCAACTCCTTGAACTTGTCAAAAACCTTTCGCAACAAGTCAAGCTTTGTAGATAGTAATATCACCGTCAGTGTCAGTCTCCTTCTTGAAGATCCATTTATTCTCTATGGCTTGCCGATCATCGAGCAAGTCAACCAAAGTCCACACTTTGTTCTCATACATGGATCCCATCTTTGATTTCATGGCCTCAAGCCATTTTGCGGAATCTGGGCTCATCATCACTTCCTCATAGTTCGTAGGTTCGTCATGGTCAAGTAACATGACCTCCAGAACAGGATTACCGTACCACTCTGGTGCGGATCTTGCTCTGGTTGACCTATGAGGTTTGGTAGTAACTTGATCAGAAGTTTCATGATCATCATCATTAGCTTCCTCACTAATTGGTGTAGGAATCACTGGGGCTGATTTCTGTGATGAACTACTTTCCAATAAGGGAGAAGGTACAATTACCTCATCAAGTTGTACTTTCCTCCCACTTACTTCTTTCGAGAGAAACTCCTTCTCTAGAAAGGATCCATTATTAGCAACAAATATCTTGCCTTCGGATCTGTGATAGAAGGTGTACCTGATACGTCCATTTTGCATCATGCTTTTATACGATATTTATTGCATTATGGGCTGTTATTACACATTATGTCACAATACTTATGCCTATTCTCTCTTATTTTACAAGGTTTGCACGAAGAGGGAGAATACCGGCAGCTGGAATTCTGGGCTAGAAAAGGAGCAAATATTTGAGACGTATTCTGCACAACTCCAAAAGTCCTGGAACTCCACGGAAGTCAGCTTTGGAATATATAAAAAATATTGGGCGAAGAAAGCACCAGAGCGGGGCCACCCGCCATCCATGAGGGTGGGGGCGTGCCCTACCCCCTGGGTGCGCCCCCTATCTCGTGGGCCCCCTGGCAGGCCTCTGGTGCCCATCTTTGGCTATATGAAGTCTTTCACCCTGGAAAAAATCATAAGCAAGCTTTCGGGACGAAATACCGCCGCCACAAGGCGGAACCTTGGCGGAACCAATCTAGGGCTTTGGCGGAGCTGTTCTGCCGGGGAAACATCCCTCCGGGAGGGAGGAATCATCACCATCGTCATCACCATCGTCATCACCATCGATCCTCTCATCGGCAGGGGGTCAATCTCCATCAACATCTTCACCAGCACCATCTCCTCTCAAACCCTAGTTCATCTCTTGTATCCAATCTTTGTCCCAAAACCTCAGATTGGTACCTGTGGGTTGCTAGTAGTGTTGATTACTCCTTGTAGTTGATGCTAGTTGGTTTACTTGGTGGAAGACCATATGTTCAGATCCTTTATGCATATTAATACCCCTCCGATTATGAAAATGAATATGATTTGTGAGTAGTTACGTTTGTTCCCGAGGACATGGGAGAAGTCTTGCTATAAGTAGTCATGTGAATTTGGTATTCGTTCGATATTTTGATGAGATGTACACTACAAAAAAATACACTTCCGTGATGATACGTGTTTGTCATAGTAGGTCGCGTTTTCTGTCATGCATGTACATCCATGACGATTTTATGACAAAATCAAGATAGTCACACCTGTGCTGTCGTAGAAGTGTTCCATGACATTACCAAAATTATCATCATGGAAGTGTCCACTTCCATGACGATAAATCACGCGTCACAGAAGTGCTTTCGTCAAGGGTGACCGACACGTGGCATCCACCGTAACGGAACACCGTTAAGCTATCGGGTTGGGTTTTGGATCCGATAACCCGTTAACAACCCCGACCAATGGGGATTTTCCACGTGTAAAATCATCATTGGCTGGAGGAAACACGTGTCGGCTCATCGTTGGGACATATGTCATCCACTCATTGGACAGAAGGCGCCTATGATACGTCAACATGTGGCACGGCCCAACAGAGGCCCATTCCTGTGAAAAGGCTGACCCGTTTGACTTGGTCAAAAGGTGGCGGGCCGGCCCATGGAAAGCATGTTAACGACCTGTTCGCATATAGCCCATTTACAACCCACTAACCCAAGGCCCGTTATGCCCTATTCGAATTAGGCCCAGTAGCGTCATCTGGGCCATCCAATATGATTCCAGCCCATTTTCACTTCTGGCCCATGTATGGCCCATGACGTCTTTCGGCCCATATGAGGCCCTATGTAACTCCTGGCCTATTAACGACCCATGGTGAAACTGGCCCGTAATGAATAGTGTATCACTTTACACCCATTAACGACCCATGGTGAAACTGGCCCGTAAAGAACAGTGTATCACTTTATACCCATTAATGCCCGTTATTCCGTTGGGCCGTTTCCAGCCCATGTTATCTTTCGGCCTTCTCAGAGCCCATTTATTCTTGGGCTATTTTCCAGCATTCTTGTACTTACGGCCCATTACTGTCATTTTCTGCTTCTGGGCCAAATTCAGCCGGTGGTTATAGTCGGCCCGTTTGTGGTCCGTTAGTACGTTGGTCCATTTTCATAGCGTCATCAAATACGGCCTATTAACGATGGCCCGTTATGGTCAGCCCATGAACGGACGATTCCAACTCTAGCCCGTTTACGGCCAGAATGCGGCATGTTTGGCCCATGTTTGGCCAATCGATCATACGACCGGTATAAGGCCCATTGATGATACGGCCCGTAGAAGGCCCATTGTTTCTATGGCCCGTAGAAGGCCCATTGTTTCTATGGCCCGTTGAAGGCCCACTGTTTCTATGGCCCGTAGAAGGCTGTCAGGACCCCGATTCCAAGTCACATCGATCTAGCCGGTAACACCTCATATTACATTGCGGCCTCACGCATGGTATCCCCACGGGTGTCGCCTTACCGTGGCCCGGGACCGTTTGCGCCTATTGGCTCACGTATATGATAGTGTCGCTAGCATCCATATGACAGAGAACCCGGGCCGACATGGCTAGTCGTGAACCCAAAGCGGCACAGACCTATGGGGACAGGCATGCATGAATCACATCGAGCATGTCGGTCATCAGCGTGTGAATCCGGGCTGTAGCACTGGGCTAACAGGACTCCGGGGAACCCGGGCTGTAGCAGGTTAGGCAGGACTCCGGAAGTCACCGCGTGACATTTCCTCGAAGGGACAGACATAGGAACGAAGTGAAACACATGCCGGCCAGTCAAGTGTCCTGAGCAGTAGTGCTGGGCTAGCAGGACTCCGGTGAACCGGGCTGTAGCGGACTACTATGGCTCGAGGAGCACTAGACTACATTTCCCCATAAGAAAGGCAGCCAAGGATAAACAACTAGATTGTCGGTTCCCACACATACAAAGCATTTCAATCATACACACAATATGCTCGATATGTGCAAATACAACATGGCATCACAACCAAACTCTACAACTCAAGTATTTTATTTAAAGGCTCCAGAGAGCCATACATAACATGTTCATACAGGTAGGGTCACATGACCCGACACTCAAGTCATACAAGCATACAAGCACATGCGGAAGCAAATAGTCTGAGTACAAACGCTAGAAAGAAAGAAGGCTTCTTGAAGCCTGTCTATCTACATAGGGCCCTCCATGGCCAGGATCACCACCTGGGTGGCAAGTCACTCATCGACGTCGAGATCTACATAAAACCCATTGGAGGGGGTGGTGTTGTCATCTGAAAACAGTAATTAAGCAATCATGAGTACAAAGGTACTCAGCAAGTCTTACATCAGAACCTACTATACATGCTCATTCTCAAGAAGGTGGTGGAGTTATTGCAGCAAGCCATCTTTGACTCTTGGCTAAGCTATCCTACAGGACACCACTAGTAAAATAGTTTTCGCACACGAGTCCACTAATCACCAACACAATACTCCACCGGGGATCCTCCCTCGTCATCCTACGAGAGGGTCATCCTCGGTACTCACACTTATCTTGAGTCTTTTAGTGGTAACCATTAACTTGTCTATGAACTATATAGGCAACCAAGTAGTCCTTTACCGCGGATGCGGCTATTCGAATAGTTTTATACCCTGCAGGGGTGTACTTCGTCACACATGTTTCCACCACTTAGCGTCTGCACACGACATGTGCTCGGCAGACTTCAAGCGAAAGCCGATGTGGGTGTAGACCACGACCTGACTAACCACACAAGTCTCTAGTCCAGGTTTATCGCCTATTCAGGTTCCATCCGCAAGGAAATCCGGACGGGGTGTCCTCAACGGCCCCAAACGATGTGTACAGGGTCCCGAGACGCCAAACGGGTGCCCGACATACCCGGCCACAGTGTATCTACCGCATCATAGCCCACCCCTAGGGTCAGCGCTACGCACGGCCGCCAACACATAACCTACAAACACTAGAAACTAGTTGCAACTACTATACAGAGGACGAGAGGGGTCAGTAAGTCGAGCGGGGTCATATTTCAGGGCCCAATGTGTGGTAGTAGCCGAATCTTAAATCACGCATACAGATCTCAGTTCTTATGGACGGCCTCAATGAAACAACCCACCATGTACTCCTACATGGCCTCTCATCGATACCTTTACCAAAACATGTTCAACACATCCCTCAGCTTACCGAGATAATCATTTCACTCTAGCCCATCAGGTAGATGAACCAGACCTGACACAACTCTAAGCATAGCAGGCATAGCAAGGTAGGAAACACATACATGGCTCAATCAACTCCTACACATGCTAGTGGGTTTCATCTAGTTACTGTGGCAATGATAGGTCATGCAGAGGATAAGGGTTCAACTACCGTAGCAGACAGCAGTTTGAAACGTTGTTGTCTTAATGTAGTAAATGAGAGCAGAGGCGAGAACATGGGATTGTATCGATATGATCAATGGGGCTGCTTGCGTGATGTAGTGGTAGTAGGATACTGCCCTTCAGACGGATATTCAGGGTTATCCTCGGAGGCAGAAACTACCACGAAAAACACACCGAACATAATCAACACATGACAATATGCAACAATATGATGCATGCTATGACATGGAAAAATGAATGTGTCTTGGCCTAATGCAAGCTAAAACAGAAAGGAATGAACCCATTTGAATCAAATATTCAAATGTTAGTTCATTTAACATAGCCATATTAGTGCATCATCTTATTTTGCTTAAACAGCAAGGTTAACTTGTTTTGTCATGCATGAAACCATTACCAATGGATAGATTTAATTTTTCTGATCAAAATTCATATATAAATCTTTTCATATGGAGTTACAGATTAATTTCTATGATTTTTTAAAGTTTGCAACAATTTCTGGAATTCTCTATATAAAAATAAATCCAGAAATTAGTTATTGCGTCAGCAGTGCGTGAGGGTGACGTTAGTGGTCAACGGGGACCTCCAGGTCAACCTGACCAGTGGGTCCCGCGTGTCAGCAGTTATTTAAACTAACTAAATTTAGTTAAAACTAATCTAGGTTAATTAGCAGAGGGGGGCCCCGCTTGTCATAGACTCAGGGGAGTCAACCTGGGCCCACTCAGTCAAGGTCAACGGGTCAAACCCGCCGGCGTTTAGCCGCCGACGAGGCCAGACGCAGTGGTGGAAGTGCATTAGTGCGTTCCGATGACCAAATGAGCGGCGGAGGGCATCTACGCGTAGCTGGGAGCAAGCCGCAGCGTTTGGTGGTGGTGGTTGAGCTCGGGGTAACCGGAAACGTCGCCGACGACGACCTTGGCGGTCGCCGGAGTCGGGTGAAGATGAGCCCGAGGCTACAGGGCACGGCGAGGCGCGTGGTGAGGTGCGTTGGGCTCCTGGGGATGCAGTGAGTGTGTTGGACACGGTGGTGTGGCCGGTGGTTGGCCGGAGACACGTTGGCGACGAGCTCGGCAGTGGCGCATGCGGTGAAGCTTCGTGCAGTTGCTATGGTGCACGAGAAGGCAAACGGAGAGGATGGGGAGGTAGCTGAGCTCACGACGGTCATGTAGGAATGGATGGCACGGTTGGGGACGAGCTGATGCGGTGGCGACGACGAAGGGGATCTCCGGCGATGGCGGAGTCGGGCGAGGTTGTTGTAGAGGTTGCGGGGCAAGCGAGCACTCGGGGCTCGGCTTGCTCGAAGGAGGGGAGGGCGGCGGAGCTTCTGGACATGGTGGCTCGACACGAGGACGACGGAGGGCGCGACTACGGCGGCGGTGTGGCGGCAGGTGCGTCGGCCATGGTGCGGGAGAGCGAGGGAGAGAGGCAGGGGGGCGAGTGAGGTGTCCACGGGGTCGGGGCGGCGACGTGGAGCCTGCCTAGGGTCCAGGCGCGTGAAACGGCAAGCTGCTGGTGCCATGGCGAGCTCGCGCTCACCGGCGTCAGCTCTGTGCCTGCCTGGCGGGGACGAAGCAGCTGGCTGGCATGGGCCAGCACAGCGCTGGGCCGCCAGGTGGGCCAGCTGATGGGCTGCGGCCAGGTAAGTTCTCTCCCTCTCTTTTAATTTCTGTTTTCTATTTTTCTGTAGGTTTGTGGCTTTATTAAAAATAGCTAGGCACTTCTAAAAATCCTGAAAATAATCAAAGGCTCTGTTTAGAATATTCCCAACAACCCACACTTATCTTCAGAATTATTTGAGCATTTGAAATATTTACTAGCATTCAAATGCCCAAATGCAAATTACATATGATTTAATTCAATGACCTTCTGTTGACCTAGAAAATTGTGCACCAATTTTTCCAGAGGTTCTAACCCAAGACAAAGAGAGTGAACTTTTTAGAAGGGCATTTCAGGTTCATTGGAAATATTTTTAGTAAACCTTAGTTGATTCTAGAGGGGGTGCTGGGGGTTCAGTCTTCCCCAATTCAAGTTTCTAATGAAAGGTAGACATGATGCAACACTCTAATGCATGACTAGCTAGGATGTGACAACTCACCCCCACTCAAACGAATCTTGTCCCGAGATTTAGAATCCGCCGGGAAGAAGGTGGGGTACTCGAGTCGAAGACGATCCTCCCTTTTCCATGTAGCTTCTTGCTCGGAATGGTGTGACCATTGAACCTTGAGAAACTTAATATTTTGGCGTCGAGTGGTACGCTCGGCTTGATCAAGGATACGAACATGATATTCTCGATATGTGAGGTTATCTTGGAGATCAAGCGTTTCGTGGTCCACTCCACGGATAGGATCCGAGAAGCAACGCCTGAGTTGAGAAACGTCGAAGACATCATGAACTCTGGAAAGATGTGGAGGTAGTTCCAACTGGTAGGCAACTTCCCCTCGTTTGGCAAGAATTCGAAAGGGTCCAATGTAACGAGGAGCCAACTTGCCCTTGATACCGAATCGATGGGTTCCCTTTAAAGGTGTAACCCGAAGGTAAGCCTTCTCGCCAACTTCATAAGACATAGGCTTATGCTTGCGGTCATATTGACTCTTTTGGCGCGATTGGGCCGTTTTCAATTTCTCACGAATAACGCGAACCTGCTCTTCTGCTTCCTGGATCATATCCGGGCCAAAGAGTTGTCTTTCCCTGGTTTCTGACCAGTTAAGAGGCGTTCGACATTTTCGTCCATAGAGAACTTCGAAAGGAGCTTTGCCCAAGCTAGCTTGATAACTATTGTTATAAGCAAACTCCGCGAATGGAAGGCATTTCTCCCAACCCATTCCGAATGAGATGACAGAAGCTTGGAGCATATCTTCCAGAATTTTATTGACTCGCTCTACTTGACCACTTGATTGAGGATGGAAGGAGGTGCTAAAAGAGAGACAAGTTCCCATAGCATTTTGGAAACTTTCCCAAAATCGAGAGGTGAAGAGACTCCCACGGTCTGCGTTAATTTCCAATGGGACACCATGAAGAGACACTATTCGGGAGATGTATAAATCAGCTAGCTGGCTAGCGGTGATACTCTCACGAACAGGTAGGAAATGGGCTACTTGGGAAAGACGGTCGATCACGACGAAGATGTCATTATTCCCTCTCTTGGTCCTGGGAAACCCAGTGATGAAATCCATACTGATTTTATCCCATTTCCACTCAGGAATAGCCAAAGGTTGAAGGGTGCCAGCAGGCCGCTGGTGCTCTGCTTTAACACGATGACAGACGTCGCAACTAGCAATGTATTGAGCAATTTTTCTCTTCATTCTAGTCCACCAAAACCTCTGGCGTAGGTCTTGATACATTTTAGTACTACCGGGATGAATGGTGAGAGGGGATTCATGAGCTTCCTTAAGAATCAACTGGCGTAGATGTTGTTTCTTGGGAACCACCAAGCGGTTCTCGAAGAAGACAACACCTCGCTCATCCATGGAAAAACATTTAGCAACTCCGCTAGCAATGTTTTCCTTAACCCGGGATATGCCCTTATCATGCTTCTGGGCAGCTATGATTTGATCCGTAAGGTTAGGCTTCGCCACCAGGGTGGATAGAAATCCTCGAGGAACAATGTGAAGATTAAGCTTACGAAATTCCTCATGGAGAAGTGGTTGACTTTGTTGTAACATCAGGTTGTTACAATAAGATTTACGACTTAGCGCATCAGCCATGACATTGGCTTTGCCCGGGGTGTAAGTTATTCCTAAGTCGTAATCCGAGATCAACTCGACCCAACGTCGTTGACTGAGATTCAAATCCGGTTGGGTGAAGATATATTTCAAACTTTGGTGATCGGTGAAGATCTCACAACGATTACCGAGAAGGTAATGTCGCCAAGTTTTGAGTGCATGGACTATAGTTGCAAGCTCTAGATCATGTGTGGGATAGTTTCCCTCATGTGGGTGTAATTGCCGTGAGGCATAGGCAATTACCTGACGATCTTGCATGAGTATGCAACCTAGTCCTTGTCGCGAGGTGTCGCAATAGATAATAAAGTCCTTGGAGAAATCTGGTGGTACCAGTACGGGAGCAGATGCCAGGCGTCTTTTCAGTTCCTGAAAGCTGAACTCGCACTGTGGGGTCCACTCGAACTTTTTATCTTTCTTGAGGAGTTCAGTTAGAGGTTTAGCAACCTTGGAGAAGTTCTCAACGAAGCGGCGGCAGTAGCTCGCTAAGCCAAGGAAGCTCCGAACTTGCTTGACCATCTCAGGTGGAGTCCAATCAAGGACGGCTTGAACTCGCTCGGGATTGACAGCAATACCCTTACCAGAGATTACATGGCCTAGACAAGTCACTTCTGGCAACCAAAATTCACACTTGGAGAATTTGGCATAAAGGCGATGCTCTCGAAGTTTCGTCAATACCAGCCTTAGATATTCGACATGTTCCTCTTCATTCTTGGAGTAGATGAGTATGTCATCGAGGTATACTACGACGGATTTATCCAAATACTCCATGAAGACCGAGTTCATTAACCGAGAGAAGGTGGCTGGGGCATTGGTTAAACCGAAGGACATAACGGTGTACTCGTATTGGCCATAACGAGTAACAAAGGCCGTTTTGGGAATGTCCCCGTTTTTGATTTTGATTTGATGGTAGCCCAACCTCAAATCCATCTTGGAAAAGACTGAGGATCCAATGAGCTGCTCATATAGATCGTTGATCCTGAGAAGCAGATACTTGTTCTTGATAGTGACCAAGTTGACAGGTCGGTAATCTACAACCATCCGATCCGTTCCATCCTTCTTCTTGACGAAGAGGACGGGGCAAGCCCAAGGAGAGGAACTAGGACGGATGAAACACTTTTTCAAGGACTCATCGAGTTGGTTCTTAAGCTCAGCTAGTTCTAAGGGTGCCATCTTATAGGGTCTTCTAGAAATTGGAACGGTTCCTGGAACAAGGTCTATCACAAACTCGACATCCCTGTCAGGTGGAACACCTGGCAGTTCTTCTGGAAAGACATCCGGAAAGTCCCGGACTACCGGAATATCTTCAAGGTCTGGAAGGGGTTGGCATTTAGGGAGTAAAGCTGGCGCTTGGCCACTCGAGTTAAGACATTGACTGTCTTGCCCAATGGGTGAGTAAGTTGAACGGTTCTAGTGGCACAATCAATCTTAGCATAATGAGCTGACATCCAGTCCATACCCAAGATGATGTTTATGTCCGAGGACTTGAGAGCTATTAAATAAGCAAGGAAGACAAGTCTATCGACAAGAATTTCATTCCCATGGCTTACTCTAGAAGTTTTCCATCTAGAGCCAGGGGTTTGAATTTCCATGGTAGTGGGCATGTCACAGAATGTTGTGTTATGCAATCAAGCATAGCTCTCAGATATGAATGAACGAGATGCTCCAGTATCAAAAAGAACAGATGTCGGATGGCAATTAACAAGGAGCGTACCAAGGACGACGTTAGGATCCTCATGAGCCTCCTCGGCTGAGACATAGTTGACATGTCCACGTGCAGTGGTGACCGCCTTGGCGTAGAATGTCTTTCCCGCTGGCTTACCGCGACCAACAGACTTTCCAGACTGATTGGGGTTGTTGTTCTGGGGACACTCTCGACTATAGTGACCCGGCTCTCCACACTTGAAACATGTCACAACATTGGGGCGCGGAGCAGCATTAGCAGCGGGGCCACCATAGGGCTTGGACGGTGCAAACTGCTAGTTGGGACGAGGCGCCTCAAAGGATGGCCTCGGAATGAACCTGGGTGGCAGTGCCGTGCTTGGAATCCACACCCGGCGCTTCTGAGATCCAGAGCCGGATGAAGAGCCAAAATCACGAGAGTGCTTGCGTGAAGCATCATAGTCAGACTGGCCTGTCTCAGCACTGATGGCTTTATTGACCAACTTCTGAAAGGAGGTGCACTTGTGCAGACGAAGATCGCGGCGAAGCTCAGGGTTAAGTCCCTTGCGGAACCTTGCCTGCTTCTTAGCGTCGGTGGATACCTCTTCAGGAGCATATCGTGCCAGATTCCCAAATTCACGACTATATGCATCCACAGTCAGTCTTCCCTGGGTGAAATTGCAGAACTCTTCCCTCTTGCGATCTATGAGACCTTCCGGGATGTGATGCTCACGGAAAGCCTCACTGAATTCAGCCCAAGTAGTGATTTGGCCGACCGGGCGCATAGCTTCAAAATTTTCCCACCAAAGGCTAGCAGGGCCTTCGAGGTGATAGGCAGCATAAGTAACCTTATCAGCTTCGGCTACGTTGGCAGAACGTAGCTTGTGGGTAATGCTGCGAAGCCAGTCATCCGCGTCGAGGGGCTCGACGGAATGGTTAAACTCTGGTGGGTACAACTTGATGAAGTCATTGATTGACACCAAGTCATTTCGCTGATGGCGTGCAGTGTTCTGCTCAATCCGCTCCAGCAAGCGGTTAGTCTCATGCTTGTTTCTTTCTGCCTCCAGCATCACTTCGGCCAGAGAAGGCGGGTGAGGCAGATTTTCACCCCTAACTGCACTGGCTTCCCCCTGCTCCGGGGCAGCAGGGTTGCTGCGGGTGTTGACCATCCTAGGAGAAAACAAGACAATGGTTTAGATAAGGACGGCACAAACTTAGCAAGGAAGTGCAGAATGTAATGGATAACACGGAATGCAGAGATGTTCATCTGTATGACATGGTAATATAGAACTGCCATATATATACCAACGGTCATACACACCATACATAGTTTAGTACAAGCCCAGGCTACAGTACAACTATGATGAAAGACGTTACATCTCATCGGAGGCATTCCAAGCTCCTATACATTATTTTTCTACACCTCCGAAATTGATTACACACTAAGTCATATTCCACTAGTCACGCAGGACAGTGGAAATACAACTATTACAATACTAGTGATACTACTACTAACTCAGACAGCTCCGTAGTAGTCCTCATAGAAGTCACCTCCATAGCCTAGAAGTTCAATGTGATCATCCGGGAATAGACAGTACTGAGGAGCTTGTGGACCATAGGGGCTAGGATGAGGTCTTGGACCAACAAACGGTGGCCTACGGGGACCACGGGGTGGGGTGATGCCTCCCACATCACGCCAATCCACCATGTCTGGCAGAGCAGATCTCACAGGATACAGATCCCTCGTATCCATACATCCATCTTGCATAGCAGGTGAGTCAAGTGCCCCAATGATCAGCACGGGTGTTGAAAAGCTCCAGTCTCAAGGCCCGATTCTCTCGGTCCTTATCCTCGAGCATCTTGGAAGTGGTGCAATTTAGTGAGTCCTCACGTGTGGAGTTAGCATAGATAGCCTGGAGATACCCTTGCGCTCCCGGGAGTGAAGCTGGCATATAACGGAAGTCGGTGTTCCGAAGCAGGCCAGTCCTGACTCGCATGATGGTCATCATGGAATAGGCAGCATCCTGCACAGCCATCTCAACAGTAACCCCGAGTACATAGGAACAGTGGAGGGGCTCGGTAGATCCAGGATAAGAAGGAAATATCCTGACGGTGCAGAAATTTTGGCTTTGATTAAAGTCTCGGAATTGCTCTTCGACAGTGTATTCGGGATACCAATGGTAACCCGTCTCGATCATTACTCGGACTAACATAGCAGTATGACCGGGCACATCGAGGTACCGGGTCAGGCGAACCACTTGGTTTTGAGCACGAGTGGCCATCTGAAAGCCCAACCACAATGCAAAGACATTAGAATTTCTAGGGAAAATTGGACAACATAACAGCTGTAAATGCTCAGGAACAGATTTGAGACATTCACAACAGATTGCAAAACCACTCAACAACAACATATCAAGGTTCTGGTTCAACTGATAACATACTAAAATGGTAGAAACTGAACTGAGGCTAGTAACCAACAATCCTATAAGTTACTACGGATTAGTAACACGTGAACCTGACAGAGAGAAGAGAGCCTAGTCCTTAAACCACGTAGAAAGAGAAGAGAATGACACAGATCAGAGGGCATAAGGTAAAGGAGTAAAAAGAGCCTTACGTTCCCTCCCACAATCAATTCCCCTACATATAACTAAAGCATTTCTAGACTCGACATCGACCAGTTTGGCTCAACGAACCTACAGGTAGTCCGGCTCTGATGCCAACGCTGTCAGGACCCCGATTCCAAGTCACATCGATCTAGCCGGTAACACCTCATATCACATTGCGGCCTCAAGCATGGTATCCCCACAGGTGTCGCCATACCGTGGCCCGGGACCATTTGCGCCTTTTGGCTCACGTATATGATAGTGTCGCTAGCATCCATATGACAGAGAACCCGGGCCGACATGGCTAGTCGTGAACCCAAAGCGGCACAGACCTATGGGGACAGGCATACATGAATCACATCGAGCATGTCGGTCATCAGCATGTGAATCCGGGCTGTAGCACTAGGCTAATAGGACTCCAGGGAACCCGGGCTGTAGCAGGCTAGGCAGGACTCTGGAAGTCACCGCGTGACATTTCCTCGAAGGGACAGACATAGGAACAAAGTGAAACACATGCCGACCAGTCAAGTGTCCTGAGCACTAGTGCTGGGCTAGCAGGACTCCGGTGAACCGGGCTGTAGCAGACTACTATGGCTCGAGGAGCACTAGACTACATTTCCCCATAAGAAAGGCTGCCAAGGATAAACAACTAGATTGTCGGATCCCACACATACCAAGCATTTCAATCATACACACAATATGCTCGATATGTGCAAATACAACATGGCATCACAACAAAACTCTACAACTCAAGTACTTTATTTAAAGGCTCCAGAGAGCCATACATAACATGTTCATACAGGTAGGGGTCACATGAACCGACACTCAAGTCATACAAGCATACAAGCACATGCGGAAGCAAATAGTCCGAGTACAGACGCTAGAAAGAAAGAAGGCTTCTCGAAGCCTGTCTATCTACATAGGGCCCTCCATGGCCAGGATCACTGTAACACCCTCAATGCGACTATAGCTCCCACGTGTCGAGGCACGACTTAGAGACATAATCGCATTGAAGGCATATGTCGCAAGTTAGGCAATCTTCACAACATCCCATGTAATATGAATAATAAAGGGGAGATAACATAGTTGGCTTACACTCGCCACGTCAATCAAGTATATAAATAACATTACATCATCCAAACACTCATGGCCCGACTACGGCGCCAAAATAAAAGATAACCCAACATGCGACACGGTCCCAATCACCCCCAACTAGGCACCACTACTGATCATCGGGAAAGGAAACATAGTAACGTTGAGAATCCTCGTCGAACTCCCACTTGAGCTTATACGCATCTCCTGGAGCGGAATTATCAGGCCCTGCATCTGGTGTAAAAGTAATCTGTGAGCCACAGGGACTCAGCAATCTTGCACCCTCGCGATTAAGACTATGCAAGCTTATAGGTAAGGCGAGGTAAAATGTGAGTGGAGCTGCAGCAAGCGACTAGCAAGTATGGTGGCTAACTTATTCGCAAAAGAGAGCGAGAAGAGGAGGCAAAGCGCGAGTGAGAAACTAGAGAGCAACCTGCGCAAACATTACTCCAACACCGTGTCCGCTTCCCGGACTCCGCCGAGAAGTGGCCATCACGGTAACACACTTAGTTGATTCATTTTAATTAATTATGGTTCAAGTTATCTACAACCGGACATTAACAAATTCCCATCTGCCCATAACCGCGGGCACGGCTTTCGAAAGTTCAATCCCTGCAGGGGAGTCCGAACTTAGCCCATGACAAGCTCTCACGGTCAACGAAGGAATAGACCTCCTCCCAAGACGTTCCGATCATACTCGGTATCTCGGTAATTCAAGACACTTCGACAGGTTAAAACAAGACCAGCAACACCGCCCGAATGTGCCGACAAATCCCGATAGGAGCTGCACATATCTCTTTCTCAGGGCACACTCAAATGAGACATCCTACGAGTAAAACCAACCCTCAAGTTGCCCCGAGGTGGCCCCGCAGTCTACTCGGTCGGACCAACACTCAGAGGAGCACTGGCCCGGGGGGGTTTAAAATAAGATGACCCGCGGGCTCCGGAAACCCGAGGGAAAAAGAGGCTAGGTGGCAAAGGGTAAGACCATTGTTGGGCATTACTGGAAAATCTTTAATCAAGGCAAAATATCAAGGGGTTCCCATTATAACCCAACCACGTAAGGAACACAAAATCTGGGAACATAACACCGATATGACGGAAACTAGGGCAGCAAGAGTGGAACAAAACACTAGGCGAGAGGCCGAGCCTTCCACCCTTTACCAAGTATATAGATGCATTAAAATAACAAGATAATATGATATCCCAACAAGTAAATAAATGTTCCAACAAGGAACGGCCTCCAATCTTCACCTGCAACTAGCAACGCTATAAGAGGGGCTGAGCAAAAGCGGTAACATAGCCAATCAACGGTTTGCTAGGACAATGGTGGGTTAGAGGTTTGACATGGCAATTTGGGAGGCTTGCAAGCAAGTGGTAGGCATCGTAGCAATGGCATAGCAAAAGAGCGAGCAAACTAGCATAGCAAAGATAGTAGTGATTTTGAGGGTATGATCATCTTGCCTGCACAGTTGTCAGAGTTGACTGGATCCTCGAAAGCAAACTCAACGGGCTCCTCGTTAGTGAACTCGTCTCCCGCCTCTACCCAAACAAGACAAAGAAGCAACAAGGATACAATCAACCACGTACAAACTCAAACAACGCAATGCAAAGATGGTATGCTATGCGGGATGCGATGCGGGATGCAAAATGCAAGATATGACAGGAAATGCATGAACCTGGCCTCAACTTGGAAATCCAAGTGTTCCACTGGAAAGATGAGATGAAATCGCTTGAAAACGATATAAAGAACGTCGGAATCGGAGCTACGGTTTGGAAATGGCAAGCGATTCAAATATGGCACCGGTCTGCGATTTACAGCAAGCAGGCATCTAAATGCAATGAAATGAACATGCTACAGCACCCAAACATGACAACAAAATACATGGCAGGGATGCATACAAGATACTTAACAAAAGTCTAGCACTGAGCTTCGGCCAATTCATCCATTAACAGGTACAAACAAGCATGGCAAAATGCAAATGACAAACAGATCTCAGACTTAGTGAAATTAACACTTGTCTGGAATTTCAGATCAGGTAGCCCTCTTCGGAGCAATAAAACTACATGCTACAGGACCTGAACATGGCAAGGTAAAGCATGACATGGAGCTACTCAAAGAGCTTAACAAAAGTCCCTTAGTGGCCTTGAGCCAAAAGGGATCAGAAAATACAATTGCAAGTATGTGAACATAGCAAAAACATAATCAGTTTCCAGACTTGGTGAAAACTGACACATGCTGAAATATAACTCAAGTAGGCATTGTTTACGAGCTTGATGCACTCACTACGGTGCAAGTCATGGCAAGACAAGCATACACCCATCAAGAAGGCATAAAATACAAGCTATACATGGCAACAACAATAGCATAGCATGCACGGATCAACTACAACATCACCGGCAAAATTGGAAACAAGTTGACAATCTGCCCAGATTCACAAAGTAGCAAAAGTAGAGCTCGATTGACTCAAGCTAGGGTGCTCCATAATTACAAAAAAAGACATGGATGGATAGAGAACTACAAAATTAACAAAACATCCTTACTAAACATCCTCAAAAGAGGCACGGATCCCTCGGAAACAACATGAACATATGGCATCATGAGATGAACAGCTCCAGGACTTAGTGAAATTACTAAGTCCCTGAAAACAGAATTAGCAAGTGCACCACTTTGCAAGCTTGCACAAGTCACCACACACATCTTAAAAATACATGGGTTGCACCTCTGGAAAGATGACAAAACCCTTAACAAAACACATGTAGAACTCAAGGGCATAGCATGCACACATTAATCATGGCAAAAATGACAAAAGTGCTAAACGGAGTAGCAGATCTGACAATTAACTCAAGTAGCCCTCTTCTAACCGCATTCCGGGCATCAAGATGAGCTCAAATAAAAATATTGCAATGGAATGAAATGATTTACTCTCTGAGATGAACATTTTGATATGCTATATGCATGAATCGGAGCTACGGATGCAAAGTTACGGAGCCGCGAACATGTGCACATGGACTGAAATTTCTGGGACTTAGTGAAAAAATCAACCTCTCCGGGAAAGATCTAGGGTTTGCACGGAAACCGAGGCGCGGCCGGATCTCTCCGGAACAGTGCTCGCCGGCTCGGAGCTCGCCGGAGTTGGGGGCCGCGGTGGCCGAGGAGGGAGGAGGAGGCCGGAGCCGGGTGGTGGCGCGGCGACAACGCGAGGAGGCAGTCGGCGGCGGCCGGCGCGG
>NC_041382.1:570610420-570619853 GCF_002162155.2 Triticum dicoccoides
GCGGCGGCGGCTGGCGGTGGAGACGCCACGTGGCGCGTGCTGAGAGGGCGCGGGCGGCGGCGGACGTTGTCCGTCCCGCTCCGGACACGTCCGGCGGCGGCGGTGGATGGATCTAGGGTTAGGGGGGAGAGTGGAACCGCGAATTTGAAGGAGGGGGGGTCTATATATAGACATAGAGAGAGCTAGGAGAGTCCAAATGAGGTGCGGTTTTCGACCAGGCGATCGTGATCGAACGCTCTAGATGATGGAGCAGAGTTAGGTGGGTTTTGGGCCAAATTGGAGGGGTGTTGGGCTGCAACACACACGAGGCCTTTTCGGTCCCTCGGTTAACCGTTGGAGTATCAAACGAAGTCCAAATGATACGAAACTTGACAGGCGGTCTACCGGTAGTAAACCAAGGCCGCTTGGCAAGTCTCGGTCCAATCCAGAAATGTTTAATCCCCACACACGAAAGAAAGCTAGAAATGACCACCGGAGGAGAACGAAGCGCCAGAATGCAAAACAGACAACGAGGAAAATGCTCGAATGCATGAGACGAACACGTATGCAAATGCAATGCACATGATGACATGATAAGAAATGCATGACAACGACAACAACACACAGAGACAAAAACCCGAACCCGAGAAAATAAAATAACTTAATGCCAGAAACGACAAGAGTGGAGTACAAATAGGGAAAGTTACATCCGGGGTGTTACAACACTCCACCACTACGAAAAGATCTCGTCCCGAGATCTAGGACTGAAAGAACGCTGGGTACTCAGAACGGAGGTGATCCTCACGTTCCCAGGTAGCTTCACGGTCGGAATGGTGTGACCACTTGACTTTGAGAAATTTGATTGACTTGTTGCGAGTCTTGCGTTCAGTCTCTTCAAGAATAGCAACTGGGTGCTCACGATAAGAGAGATCTTCTTGGAGCTCAATGTCCTCGAAGTTGACGGTGCGGTCAGGAGTCTTGAAGCACTTTCAAAGCTGAGAGACATGAAACACGTCATGAACATTTGCAAAGTTTGAAGGAAGCTTGAGTTGATAGGCGAGGTCGCCTCTCTTGCTGACAATCTTGAAAGGTCCCACGTATCTGGGGGCAAGCTTCCCTTTGATACCGAAGCGATGAGTACCTTTCATAGGAGAGACGCGGAGGTAAACCTGATCTCCGATCTCGAAAGCCAAATCACGGTGCTTACTATCATAGTAGCTCTTCTGACGGGATTGGGCTGCTTTGAGGTTATCATGAATGACTTTGCACATTTCTTCTGCCTCTGTGATTAAGTCATTACCCAAAAGCTGACGTTCACCGGTTTCAGACCAGTTGAGAGGGGTATGGCACTTCCTGCCATACAGAATTTCAAATGGGGCCTTGCCCGAACTTGCTTGAAAACTGTTGTTGTAGGAGAATTCAGCATAGGGAAGACAATCCTCCCACTTCATGCCGAAGGAGATCACACAAGCCCTGAGCATATCTTCAAGAATCTGGTTGACACGCTCGACTTGACCGCTAGTTTGAGGATGGAAAGCTATGCTGAAGCGGATGTTGGTGCCCATGGCCTTCTGAAAAGAATCCCAAAACTTCGAGGTAAAGATGCTGCCATGGTCTGAAGAGATCACTTGAGGAATACCGTGCAGAGAAACAATTCGAGAGGTATAGAGTTCCGCCAATTGAGTTGCAGTGATCGACTCTTTGATAGGCAGAAAATGAGCCACTTTGGTGAGTTTGTCGATGACAATAAATATAGCATCATTGCCACGCTTGGACTTTGGAAACCCAGTCACAAAGTCCATTTCAATGTGGTCAAACTTCCATTGTGGAATGGCAAGAGGTTGGAGGAGACCAGCTGGCCTTTGGTGTTCTGCCTTCACTCTTCTGCAGACATCACATTCATTCACGAATTGAGCGATCTCGCGCTTCATTCGAGTCCACCAATAAGCTTGCTTGAGGTCCTGATACATCTTCGTGCTCCCAGGGTGGATGGAGAGGAGAGAGTTGTGAGCCTCGTTCATGATCACTTTATGAAGGTCACCTTTGGGTACAACAATACGATCCTCGAAGAAGAGAGTGTCCTTGTCATCAAGGCGGTAGCACTTGTACTTGGACTGACTCTTGGCAATCCCAATCTTCACCTTTTTCACCATAGCATCAAGAAGCTGGGCTTGGCGAATCTGGTCTTGCAAGGTAGGAGAGACTTGAAGGTTGGCGAGGAAACCTTGAGGAACAACTTGTAGATTAAGTTTGCAGAAAGCTTCACAAAGCTCGGGTTGATAAGGCTTAAGAATCAGACTGTTGCAGTAAGCTTTCCTGCTCAAAGCGTCAGCAATCACATTGGCCTTTCCTGGAGTATACTCGATACTCGGATTATACTCTTGAATCATTTCGACCCATCGAGTTTGCCTGAGGTTGAGATTAGGCTGAGTGAAGATGTACTTGAGACTCTTGTGATCAGTGAAAATGTCCACTTTTCTTCCCAATAGAAGATGTCTCCAAGTCAAAAGAGCATGCACAACTGCCGCCAACTCGAGATCATGAGTGGGGTAGTTCTTCTCATTAGGCTTCAACTAGAGAGATGTATAAGCAACAACTTTCTTCTCTTGCATCAATACTGCGCCAAGACCTTGGAGAGAGGCATCACAAAAGACCTCGTACGGCTTGGATTCATCAGGCGGAGTCAGAACTGGAGCAGTGATCAATTTCTCTTTCAAAGTGTTGAAAGCAATGTCACACTCCGGAGACCAAACGTACTTGACGTGCTTCTGAAGAAGATTTGAGAGAGGTTTCGCAATCTTAGAAAAGTTTTCAACGAATCTTCAGCAATAGCTTGCGAGACCGAGAAAACTGCGGAGTTGCTTGACGTTCTGAGGAGGTTCCCAATTCACAATTGCAGACACCTTCTCAGGATTCACGGCAATGCCCTTGGCAGAGATGATATGACCAAGATAAAGAGTCTCATCAAGCCAAAATTCACACTTGGAGAACTTGGCGTAAAACTGATGTTCCCTAAGCTTATCGAGAACCAAAGGCAAGTGCTTGGCATGATCTTCCTTGTTCTTGGAGAAAACCAGAATGTCGTCGAGATAGACCAAAACAAAGTCATTGGTGTAGGCGTTGAATATGAAGTTCATCATGCGAAAGAACATCGGAGGAGCGTTGGCGAGACCAAAAGACATGACTGTGTATTCATATGAACCAAAGCTTGTTCTGAAAGCCGTCTTGGGAATATCTTGCTCACGAATACGAATCTGATGATAGCCCATACAGAGATCAAGCTTGGAGAATACTTGAGCACCTTTGAGTTGTTCGAACAGCTCATTGATGTTGGGAAGTGGGTATTTGTTCTTGATGGTCTTCTTGTTCACTGGACGGTAATCAACACAAAGTCGGTCCGTTCCATCCTTCTTCTTCACAAAAAGAACACCACAACCCCACGGAGAAGAACTAGGCCGGATGAGACCCATTTTCTCTTGAATATCGAGTTGCTTCTTCAGCTCCTTCAACTCTTCAGGTCCGAGCTTGTAAGGACGCTTGCACACAGGTTCCGTGCCAGGCTCAAGATCAATAACGAATTCGAGTGGCTGGTGCGGAGGCATTCCTGGAAGCTCTTCTGGAAAGACGTCTTGATATTCACAAACGACTGGAATTTGAGAGATAGCATCCAATTCACCCTTCTCATTGAGAGAAAACAGACGGATGGTATTATCCTGAGCGGCAAAGACAATTACATCCTCAGACGAATGAGTCAATTGAATCTGCCTGGCTGCACAATCAAGCTGAGCCTTGTGCTTAGAAAGCCAATCCATTCCAAGAATAAGATCAATATCCGAGTTACCAAGAACCACCGGAGAAGAGAGAAACTTGTAGTCACCCAATGTGATAGAGATATCGGGAGCAACCAAACTAGAAGTCAAAAGCTTGCCGGGAGAAACAACTTGCATGACTTTGGGCATAATCTCAGTATCAACATTGTGCTTCGATGCAAAAGGGCATGACAAAAAGGAATGCGATGCACCAGTGTCAAAAAGAACTTTAGCTGGAATAGCATTAACAGGAAGGTTACCCATGATCACATCTGATGAGTCCTCTGCCTGAGCTGTATTCATCAAATTGACCTTGGCGTGCTTGGGGTTATGCTTGACCACAGCTGTACTTGCCGATCTGACAGGAGGAGGAGGAGGAAGACGCCTCTGGTTGAAACACTTGTTGGCATAGTGACCCTTCTATTGGCACTTGTTGCACGTGACCTCTGAAAGCGGACGGTGATACGGAGCACTCGATCTTGGAGCTTGAGACGAAGTCTTGTTCTGAAAGCCAGGGTTGGGTGGGTGGGAAGAACCACTGCCACCTTTACTCTTCTGCTGATACAGCTGATGGAACGGAGGAGGAGGAAGCCAATACTTCTGCTGCTTGGCCACTTGAGTAGAGGAAGAAGGAGTAACATCTCTGACTCGCTTCTTGGAAGTATCACACCTCAACTGAGCGGCCTCTTGCTTCAGTGCCATGTTGTAGAACTCATCGTACCTCAATGGCTCGAAGAGAACAAGAGCTAGCTGAATTTCTTCTCTGAGACCACCCCTGAACTGGTATATCATGCTCTTCTCATCAGGGACGTCCTGCTTGGCAAAGCGGGCGAGCTTCTGGAACAACTTGTTGTAGTCATAGACAGACAAAGAGCCTTGCTTCAGGTTGCGGAATTCCTCACGCTTACTTTCAACCACGCTCTGCGGAATATGATGAGCTCGGAAATCTCGACGGAAATCATCCCAAGTGATAACACGTCCACCTCTGGAATCCTTGTACTGCTGGAACCATTCTGCAGCTTGATCTTTGAGTTGGAAGGAAGCGAACTTAACAAAGTCCTCAGGCCTGACGTTACTGCACTCGAAATGCTTGCACAGATCCACTAGCCAATCGTCAGCATCGGTTGCCTCAACACAATTGCTGAAAGTCTTTGGCCCGTTAGCAAGGAACTGGTTGAGTGTAGCAAAGTGATTCTGATTGCTGCCTTGATTCCCTTGACTGCCTTGATTGCGCTCTTGGAGAATTTGCATGATCAACTATGTGTTTGCATTGGTTGCGGCCATCATAGCTTGCCATGCCTCCGGAGGAGGTGGAGGTGGTGGCGGATCAGGATTCGGAGTCGTGCGCGTTGGAGGAGCCATCCTGAAGAGGTTGACCACCATTAGCACATTGATAGATAAATATTGAAGCTGAATCCAACGGAATGAAAATTGCAACATATAGTCTTCACATCCGACCAAAATGAACGAATGCATTCCTCTTGAAATGGTCACATATCTATAAATTGAGAAGCCACGCGGAATTAAGGTAGAGAAATAAATCAACAAGGTACGGATCAAGAACGAATAATCGGTAAGAAATCCAAATCTCAAACCAATATCTGTGGAAGAAGAACTAGAGCTACTAGAATTCCCACCTATGAAACTCCCGAACCTTTCCGGTTATGCAATCAGGTGTTGGGGATACAGGGGAAGCATAATATCTCACCCAAACTAGCAAATCCTACATCCAGCTGTATCCATCCTTCAACACATAACCAAGAAACCTTCGGAAACCATCTACCTCAACCTTCGAAAAGCATCCGTTATACAAGTTATGGCGATACTCCCGAACTCCCGCCCCAGTACTGGGTGGCGTCGAGGTTATCTCACGAACGAACTACATAAAAGAGATTTCGATGTCGGCGTACTAGACTCAGGTATTCCAGAACCGCAACGATAAAATTATGATGACAACACCTCAGAGCTCAACTCCCCGGGACACTTCCACTAAACCCCTGACAGGAGGCACCAAGACAATGTTCTCATCATAAAACCATCGGAATGATTCCAAGATACCCGCGTGATCCTAAATTTTTTTAGTGAAATTTGAGAAGAGAAGAGTCAAAACTCTACGTCAGGATGCCTTACCAGAGTGATGAGGAGACTGGGAAGTAAAAAAGAATTCCTAAACTCTCCGATATATAATTCCTAAATGACTCAAAACATTTTTCTAGACACAACTCGGCCGCTAATAACGATCAAGAAATGGGGATCCTAAGGTCGGGGAAGGCTCTGATTACCAACTTGTAACACCCTCAATGCGACTATAGCTCCCACGTGTCGAGGCACGACTTAGAGACATAATCGCATTGAAGGCATATGTCGCAAGTTAGGCAATCTTCACAACATCCCATGTAATATGAATAATAAAGGGGAGATAACATAGTTGGCTTACACTCGCCACGTCAATCAAGTACATAAATAAGATTACATCATCCAAACACTCATGACCCGACTATGGCGCCAAAATAAAAGATAACCCGACATGCGACACGGTCCCAATCACCCCCAACTGGGCACCACTACTGATCATCGGGAAAGGAAACAAAGTAATGTTGAGAGTCCTCGTCGAACTCCCACTTGAGCTCATACACGTCTCCTGGAGCGGAATCATCAGGCCCTGCATCTGGTGTGAAAGTAATCTGTGAGCCACAGGGACTCAACAATCTCACACCCTCGCGATCAAGACTATTTAAGCTTATAGGTAAGGCGAGGTAAAATATGAGTGGAGCTGCAGCAAGCGACTAGCAAGTATGGTGGCTAACTTATTCGCAAAAGAGAGCGAGAAGAGGAGGCAAAGCGCGAGCGAGAAACTAGAGCAACATGCGCAAACATTACTCCAACACCGTGTCCGCTTCCCGGACTCCACCGAGAAGAGGCCATCACGGTAACACACTCAGTTGATTCACTTTAATTAATTATGGTTCAAGTTATCTACAACCGGACATTAACAAATTCCCATCTGCCCATAACCGCGGGCACGACTTTCGAAAGTTCAATCCCTGCAGGGGAGTCCGAACTTAGCCCATGACAAGCTCTCATGGTCAACGAAGGAATATACCTCCTCCCAAGATGTTCCGATCAGACTCGGTATCTCAGTAATTCAAGACACTTCGACAGGTTAAAAGAAGACCAGCAACACCGCCCGAATGTGCCGACAAATCCTGATAGGAGCTGCACATATCTCTTTCTCAGGGCACACTCAGATGAGACATCCTACGAGTAAAACCAACCCTCAAGTTGCCCCGAGGTGGCCCCACAGTCTACTCGGTCGGACCAACACTCAGAGGAGCACTGGCCCGGGGGGTTTAAAATAAGATGACCCGCGGGCTCCGGAAACCCGAGGGAAAAAGAGGCTAGGTGGCAAAGGGTAAGACCAATGTTGGGCATTGCTGGAAAATCTTTAATCAAGGCGAAATATCAAGGGGTTCCCATTATAACCCAACCGCACAAGGAACGCAAAATCCGGGAACATAACACCGATATGACGGAAACTAGGGCGGCAAGAGTGGAACAAAACACTAGGCGAGAGGCTGAGCCTTTCACCCTTTACCAAGTATATAGATGCATTAAAATAACAAGATAATATAATGATATCCCAACAAGTAAATACATGTTCCAACAAGGAACGGCCTCCAATCTTCACCTGCAACTAGCAACGCTATAAGAGGGGCTGAGCAAAAGCGGTAACATAGCCAATCAACGGTTTGCTAGGACAATGGTGGGTTAGAGGTTTGACATGGCAATTTGGGAGGCTTGCAAGCAAGTGGTAGGCATCGTAGCAATGGCATAGCAAAAGAGCGAGCAAACTAGCATAGCAAAGATAGTAGTGATTTCGAGGGTATGATCATCTTGCCTGCACAGTTGTCAGAGTTGACTGGATCCTCGAAAGCAAACTCAACGGGCTCCTCGTTAGTGAACTCGTCTCCCGCCTCTACCCAAACAAGACAAAGAAGCAACAAGGATACAATCAACCACGTACAAACTCAAACAACGCAATGCAAAGATGGTATGCTATGCGGGATGCGATGCGGGATGCAAAATGCAAGATATGACAGGAAATGCATGAACCTGGCCTCAACTTGGAAATCCAAGTGTTCCACTGGAAAGATGAGATGAAATCGCTTGAAAACAATATAAAGAACGTCGGAATCGGAGCTACGGTTTGGAAATGGCAAGCAATTCAAATATGGCACCGGTCTACGATTTACAGAAAGCAGGCATCTAAATGCAATGAAATGAACATGCTACAACACCCAAACATGACAACAAAATACATGGCAGGGATGCATACAAGATACTTAACAAAAGTCTAGCACTGAGCTTCGGCCAATTCATCCATTAACAGGTACAAACAAGCATGGCAAAATGCAAATGACAAACAGATCTCAGACTTAGTGAAATTAACACTTGGCTGGAATTTCAGATCAGGTAGCCCTCTTCGGAGCAACAAAACTACATGCTACAGGACCTGAACATGGCAAGGTAAAGCATGGCATGGAGCTACTCAAAGAGCTTAACAAAAGTCCCTTAGTGACCTTGAGCCAAAAGGGATCAGAAAATACAATTGCAAGCATGTGAACATAGCAAAAACATAATCATTTTTCAGACTTGGTGAAAACTGACACATGCTGAAATATAACTCAAGTAGGCATGTTTACGAGCTCGATGCACTCACTACGGTGCAAGTCATGGCAAGAAAAGCATACACCCATCAAGAAGGCATAAAATACAAGCTAGACATGGCAAGAACAATAGCATAGCATGCACGGATCAACTACAACATCACCGGCAAAATTGCAAACAAGTTGACAATCTGCCCAGATTCACAAAGTAACAAAAGTAGAGCTCGATTGACTCAAGATAGGTTGCTCCATAATTGCAAACAAAGACATGGATGGATAGAGCACTACAAGATTAACAAAACATCCTTACTAAACATCCTGAAAAGAGGCACGGATCACTCGGAAACAACATGAACATATGGCATCATGAGATGAACAGCTCCAGGACTTGGTGAAATTACTAAGTCCCTGAAAACAGAATTAGCAAGTGCACCACTTTGCAAGCTTGCACAAGTCACCACACACATCCTAAAAATACATGGGTTTCACCTCTGGAAAGATGACAAAACCCTTAACAAAACACATGTAGAACTCAAGGGCATAGCATGCACACATTAATCATGGCAAAAATGAAAAAAGTGCTAAACGGAGTAGCAGATCTGACAATTAACTCAAGTAGCCCTCTTCTAACCGCATTTCGGGCATGAAGATGAGCTCAAATGAAAATGACGCAATGGAATGAAATGATGGACTCTCTGAGATGAACATTTTGACATGCTATATGCATGAATCGGAGCTACGGATGCAAAGTTACTGAGCCGCGAACATGTGCACATGGACTGAAATTTCTGAGACTTAGTGAAAAAAATCAACCTCTCCGGGACAGATCTAGGGTTTGCACGGAAATCGAGGCGCGGCCAGATCTCGCCGGAACAGTGCTCGCCGGCTCGGAGCTCGCCGGAGTTGGGGGCCGCGGTGGCCGAGGAGGAAGGAGGAGGCCGGAACCGGGTGGTGGCGCGGCGACCACGCGAGGAGGCG
>NC_041382.1:570620597-570630671 GCF_002162155.2 Triticum dicoccoides
CGTGGCGCGTGCTGAGAGGGCGCGGGCGGCGGCGGACGTTGTCCGGCCCGCTCCGGACACGTCCGGCGGCGGCGGTGGATGGATCTAGGGTTAGGGGGGAGAGTGGAACCGCAAATTTGAAGGAAGGGGGGGTCTATATATAGACATAGAGGGAGCTAGGAGAGTCCAAATGAGGTGTGGTTTTCGGCCACGCGATCGTGATCGAACGCTCTAGATGATGGAGCAGAGTTAGGTGGGTTTTGGGCCAAATTGGAGGGGTGTTGGGCTGCAACACACACGAGGCCTTTTCGGTCCCTCGGTTAACCGTTGGAGTATCAAACGAAGTCCAAATAATATGAAACTTGACAGGCGGTCTACCGGTAGTAAACCAATGCCGCTTGGCAAGTCTCGGTCCAATCCAGAAATGTTTAATCCCCACACACGAAAGAAAACTAGAAATGACCACTGGAGGAGAATGAAGCACCGGAATGCAAAACGGACAACGGGGAAAATGCTCGAATGCATGAGACGGACACGTATGGAAATGCAATGCACATGATGACATGATAAGAAATGCATGACAATGACAACAACACACGGAGACAAAAACCCAAACCCGAGAAAATAAAATAACTTAACGCCGGAAATGGCAAGAGTGGAGTACAAATAGGGAAAGTTACATCCGGGGTGTTACAATCACCCCTGGGTGGCAAGTCACTCATCGACATCGAGATCTACATAAAACCCATCGGAGGGGGCGGTGCTGTCGTCTGAAAACAGTAATTAAGGAAACATGAGTACAAAGGTACTCAGCAAGTCTTACATCAGAACCCACTATACATGCTCATTCTTAAGAAGGTGGTGGAGTTATTGCAGCAAGCCAGCTTTGACTCTTGGCTAAGCTATCCTACGGGACACCACTAGTAAAATAGTTTTCGCACACGAGTCCACTAATCACCAACACAATACTCCACCGGGGATCCTCCCTCGTCATCCTACGAGCGGGCCATCCTCGATACTCACACTTATCTTGAGTCTTTTACTGGTAACCATTAACTTGTCTATGAACTGTATAGGCAACCAAGCAGTCCTTTACCGCGGACGCGGCTATTCGAATAGTTTTATACCCTACAGGGGTGTACTTCGTCACACATGTTTCCACCACTTACCGTCTGCACACGACATGTGCTCGGCAGACTTCAAGCGAAAGCCGACGTGGGTGTAGACCACGACCTGACTAACCACACAAGTCTCTAGTCTAGGTTTATCGCCTATTCAGGTTCCATCCGCAAGGAAAACCGGCCGGGGTGTCCTCAACGGCCCCAAACTATGTGTACAGGGTCCCGAGACGCCAAACAGGAGCCCGGCATACCCGGCCACAGTGTATCTACCGCATCATAGCCCACCCCTAGGGTCAGCGCTATGCACGGCCGCCAACACATAACCTACAAACACCAGAAACTAGTTGCAACTCCTGGACAAAGGATGAGAGGGGTCAGTAAGTCGAGCGGGGTCATATTTCAGGGCCTAATGTGTGGTAGTAGCTGAATCTTAAATCACGCATACATATCTCAGTTCTTATGGACGACCTCAATGAAACAACCCACCATGTACTCCTACATGGCCTCTCATCGATACCTTTACCAAAACATGTTCAACACATCCCTCACCTTACCGACATAATCATTTCACTCTAGCCCATCACCTAGATGAACCAGACCTGACACAAATTTAAGCATAGCAGGCATAGCAAGGTAGGAAACACATACATGGCTCAATCAACTCCTACACATGCTAGTGGGTTTCATGTAGTTACTGTGGCAATGACAGGTCATGCAGAGGATAAGGGTTCAACTACCATAGCACACAACAGTTTGAAACGTTGTTGTCTTAATGTAGTAAATGAGAGCAGAGGCGAGAACATGGGATTGTATAGATATGATCAATGGGGCTTCTTGCCTGATGTAGTGGTAGTAGGGTACTGCCCTTCAGACGGATATTCGGGGTTATCCTCAGAGGCAGAACCTACCACGAAAAACACACCGAACATAATCAACACATGACAAATATGCAACAATATGATGCATGCTATGACATGGCAAAATGAATGTGTCTTGGCCTAATGCAAGCTAAAACAGAAAGGAATGAACCCATTTGAATCAAAGATTCAAATGTTAGTTCATTTAACATAGCCATATTAGTGCATCATCTTATTTTGCTTAGACAGCAAGGTTTACTTGTTTTGTCATGCATGAAACCATTACCAATGGATAGATTGAATTTTTCTGATCAAAATTCATATATAAATCTTTTCATTTGGAGTTATAGATTAATTTCTATGATTTTTTAAAGTTTGCAACAATTTCTGGAATTCTCTATATAAAAATAAATCCAGAAATTAGTTATTGCGTCAGCAGTGCGTCAGGGTGACGTCAGTGGTCAACGGGGACGTCCAGGTCAACCTGACCAGTGGATCCCGCATGTCAGCAGTTATTTAAACTAACTAAGTTTAGTTAAAACTAATCTGGGTTAATTAGCAGGGGGGGCCTACTTGTCATAGACTCAGGGGAGTCCACCTGGGCCCACCCAGTCAAGGTCAACGGGTCAAACCCGTCGGCGTTTAGCCACCGGCGAGGCCAGACGCGGCGGTGGAAGTGCATTACTGCGTTCCGGCGACCAAATGAGCGGCGGAGGGCATCTATGCATAGCTGGGAGCAAGCCGCAGCATTTGGTGGTGGTGCTTGAGCTCGGGGTGACCGGAAACATCGCCGGCGACGACCTTGGCGGTCGCCGGAGTCGGGTGAAGAGGAGCCCGAGGCTACAGGGCATGGCGAGGCGCGTGGTGAGGTGCGTTGGGCTCCTGGGGATGCAGTGAGTGTGTTGGACACAGTGGTGTGGCCGGTGGTTGGCCGGAGACACGTCGGTGACGAGCTCGGCGGTGGCGCATGCGGTGAAGCCTCGTGCAGTTGCTACGGTGCACGAGAATGCAAACAGAGAGGATGGGGAGGTAGCTGAGCTCACGGTGGTCACGTAGGAATGGACGGCGCAGTCGGGGACGAGCTGATGCAGTGGCGACGACGAAGGGGATCTCCGGCGATGGCGGAGTCGGGCGAGGTTGTTGCAGAGGCTGCGGGGCAAGCGAGCACTCGGGGCTCGGCTTGCTCGAAGGAGGGGAGGGCGGCGGAGCTTCTAGACACGGTGGCTCGGCGCGGGGACGACGGAGGGCGCGACTACGGCGGCGGCAGATGCATCGGCCATGGTACGGGAGAGCGAGGGAGAGAGGCAGGGGGGCGAGTGAGGTGTCCACGGGGTCGGGGCGGCGACGTGGAGCCTGCCTAGGGTCCAGGCGCGCGAAGCGGCAAGCTGCTGGCGCCGTGGCGAGCTCGCGCTCACCGGCGTCAGCTCTCTGCCTGCCTGGCGGGGACGAAGCAGCTGACTGGCATGGGCCAGCACAGCGCTGGGCCGCCAGGTGGGCTGCGGCCAGGTAAGTTCTCTCCCTTTCTTTTAATTTCTGTAGGTTTGTGGCTTTATTAAAAATAGCTAGGCACTTCTAAAAATCCTGAAAATAATCAGAGGCTTTGTTTAGAATATTTCCAACAGCCCACACTTATCTTCTGAATTATTTGAGCATTTAAAATATTTACTAGCATTCAAATGCCCAAATGCAAATTACATATGATTTAATTCAATGACCTTTTGTTAACCTAGAAAATTGTGCACCAATTTTGCCAGAGGTTCTAACCCAAGACCAAGAGAGTGAACTTTTTAGAAGGGCATTTCAGGTTCATTGAAAATATTTTTAGTAAAGCTTAGTTGATTCCAGAGGGGGTGCTGGGGGTTCTATCTTCCCCAATTCAAGTTTCTGATGAAAGGTAGACATGATGCAACACTCTAATGCACGACTAGCTAGGATGTGACAAAGGCCCACTGTTTATACGGCCCGTAGAAGGCCCACTATTTCTACGGCCCATAGGAGGCCAAGTGTCACTATAGTAAATATTAGCCCATGGTTATTGTGGCCTAGTTTTAAAAAATAGGTTATTGCAGCCACTAGCAAACCGCAGAAAAAGAACTGCACTGACTACCTGCAAACAAATAAACAAGACAACAAGTAAATAAATAAGCAAGCAACTTACACTAGGCTATCACGGCTATTACACATATTACATCCACTGGGCATCAATGTTCGCCACCAGTGCAAATATAGGGAACACAACAACATATAAACGCCGCAGCAAAACAAGTCCAGAACTGAAACCACTTCAGAAGAGATCAAGAAACAATATCCTGGGTACCCATAATGCTGGCAAGATGCTTAGCAAGCTTATTAACTTTCTCTTGTTTGGCGCTTAAGTCCTCCAGTGCTTGCTGTTGCACCAGAAAGTATGCATCTGAATTCTGCAGGGACTTCCTCAGTCCTTCGGCTTCCTGTCGCATAACATCTGATCGATGTCTTTCAACTTGAAGTTGAGACTCAAGAAGCCGAACAGATTCAGGCAACGAGTTCGAAGAGCTAGTGCCAGCAGTGGTAGCCAGTAACTCGAACACTACATCAAGACATGACTTGGGGGTTGTCTCAGTGTCTTCAATATAGTTTTTATTAGCTTTCTTGGAGACCAACAGGGATGTCTCACTATCTTGAACCTTATCTGCATTACTTCCTTTACCATTGCATAACAGGGTACTCTTCTCCAATATTTTATCCGCGTTCTAAAAGAGAAACAAACAAACACATCTCAGGTTTACAATGTAGTATATGAAACTCACTTTGGTAAACCAATTCAGTAGTAAGGTGGACAAGATAACAGCAAGAAACAAACATATAGCTATGTAGTATGGTCACTGTATGGTCTATATCATTCTAGTTTATGTTGCCAAATCAAGATAGATACAGTTTGAATCATATCTATTTAAGACAAAGCAGCATAGACAGAATATAAGTGTGGGAAACTACACAGCAATAACAACACTTGTAATGTGCATGGCATGAGAACATAACTGTTTATTCAATTGAAATTGAAATCAACATAGAGCAAGTAACAACAGCAAACAACCAAACACGTTGAAGAAACAGGTTTAAAACATACCTGTTGCGCCATTGGAGTTTCAATTGCATCCTTCAAATTTCAAATTAGTTGGTATCAGTAAATACAGTGATGCAAGAGCAAAGTAGTATGAACCATAGCTACGGAACCTGACCTGAGAATAATTCTTCTTTTGCTTTAAGCGTTGACTTCGGGTTCGGAGTGGTGGTCCTCGTGATTTGGGCACTGCAGTTGCCTTACTAACTGCTCGTGTTTGGGTGCTCTGTGGTGGAGACGGTGCTATGTCAACGGGAACTGGGTGTCTATCTGCTGGGGTTGGGGTTAGAAGGGGTGTAGCTGGTTCCCTGTCCAACTGGGTAGGGGTACAATCTTTCAAAGTTAAAGTTACCCGCACACAATATAAAAAATATAAAAAATAATATATATAGGGGTATAGATATAGATATGTGATGCGAAAGCCGCCCATCATCTCCAATTAGAATAGTGTGTCCATGCATGGATGCGATGTGGCCAAATGATGTCTTCCATCGATATCTCAACTTCAAATCAGTCTGACCTTGTTCAATGTGTATACATTACAACATGCTCGTTTCCAAACCACACCGCTCAGATCTCCGTTATATTCATGCATGCATGGGTTTCAAACATCATGATCTCTTATTCAAATATTTGAATTCAACTTTACATTGATTATGACCTCACCTATTCTTTTACACCCACACAATAGTCTTCTCTTTATAATTGTACCACTAACTTTCTCTCGTGCATGCATGCGCACACACTACCAGTCGGCATTATCCATCGCACGCATGCAATCTTTGTCTTCAGGTCGGTCTCCCATGAAGGCACACACCCACACACATCCCCCTCTCCATCATATCGGGCATTCTTTATCTCTCACGCGTGCATGCACAACGATCGATATTCCTCTATGTATGTGTGTATATAGCTAGGTCTTTCATAGTTTTCCACACAAACCGATCAATCGATATATCCAGTGAGGTCTCACCCTCTTTCCCACGTCCACATCGATCAATCTATACCTCTCTATATAGGATTAACATATATAACTAATACACCCACATTAATTATATATCCAACGTCCCCCTCTCATCATCCATGCCTTCCGCTTCATCTCTCAGACGCGTGCACAATGGCGAAGACAGGGGGCAGTAAGGGCCCTGCCCCCTCCCCCCTAACATCACTATATATCGAGGCTAATATGAATGTGATCATTAGACAATTGCTGCTAAAAATGGTTTAAGTTCATGAATTGACCCTCCTCGTAAAGGATTAGCAATGGTTGGCCCCCTAGCTCATTTATTTTTCATGGCTCCGCCACTGCGCGCAACAGCGCACGTGTTCGCCCCTTCTCTCTAAATATCGATCTCGTACTTGTGCATTCCTTCATAGTCTCCCTCCACTCGGCCCCTCGCACCATATTCTATCCCCCCACCGGATTTTGCCACATGTACAATCTAGCAGACTCCATGGTTGAACTTAAGCATAATGCACAAACCTCAAAACAACAGTGGTTCTCTTTTGTTCTAGAATCTTCCGTATCATAACTGCCCAAACTTTTTTTCTAGTTGAATTGCCATTATTTGTTTTTACTTTATGCTTTACAATGCACAATTCCATGAATCATAAAATAGATTAAGGGCTTCTTTGATTCAAAGGATTCTCAAAGGAATTTTGGAGGATTCTAATCATTAGGAATTTTTCCTATCTTGGTTGTTTGATTCGTAGGATCGTAAACCATAGGATTTTTTCCATATGCTTCATTTGCACTAGATTTCATAGGAAACATCCCATCCACTCAAACCTCTTTGAAAGAATTCTGCGTTTTTTCTATGCACAATCAAACACTCGTACAATCCCATAGGATTCAAGACGACATTCCACTATAATCCCATGTTTTCCCTATTCCCGCGTTCTTAGCTTTTTATAAAAACTAATTGATTTTGAATGAGATGAACTATAAGAATTAAACGAAGGGCTACATCAGGCATATATGACTCAGAGCTTACATGCTATAGTGTGGTATTTATTCATAATTTGGTTGCAAAATCTGATGCGTGCAATGCACGTGTACCTTACTAGTACTTCGACTATGTGCAAAACACGTAAATTAGAATACCAATGGCACGCTACACAGTGTCTCTCTTACAGTTCATGAAGCCATGTGGAGGCGTTGTCGCGACCTCCTTGCGTGGATTGATCACAATGACATGCTGCTGGTTCCAGAAGAATGTACTCGTCCTCCCTAAGCCATACTGGCGGTACATGCACGAAGCGAAGATGTGCACGCACGCCACACACGCACTCATTCCCTCGCACACAAACGTGGTACACAGGCAGACGTAATTTTGTACCAAGATCCACCCCATGTGATAATTTGACGCGTGTAAAGTCATTCACTTTATTGATGGTCAATTAATACAGCGCAAGCAAATTGAGTGGATGTGAGGGCGGAAGAAAGACATTATTACTCCACTGCGCGCATGCGAGTAGTTAAATCGTGGGTTGCTAGTAGTACTTCCATTGGTCTCCTTCGTATTTTGTGCCAATTTTTGACAGTAACATAATATTTACGCATTTGAGCAGTGTAGCACTTGAAATTTATGTTCCGCTAAACTCATCGGGAGACATTTCGGGCCTCGAAACCAAAACCATCAATTAATATTTACCTTGTTCCCATCACATTTGAAAGCCTGCTCACACCTACTAGTACGTACCAAACCTGAACGTGTTCCCACTATGCAGGTATTAGTACCAGTGCTAGTACTTAGGTTATAAAAAGGGGAACTACCTAACCGAAAATTACTCTACCTTTCCTCCTCATAAGTGCTTCTTCTTCGTCCGTCGTTGCCATGGCCGGTGAGCAGAGTTCTAGGTCGAGAACTACTCGTAACAAGGGAGCGGCAACCAAGGCTGCGGAAAAAAGAGGGTTCGCCGCCATGTAGAGACCTCGAAAGATCTCTCACGGGCAGGCGATGGCTCCCAGGAGCGCCCTAGCCTCGGAGGCGAACATGCTGAGCCGGCGGAGCTGGAGTCGTTATCCCTCGACGGCATGCCCGATCAGCTCAATAAGCACCTCAATAAGCAGAAGGAGTTCATCCAAGGCTTGATGGAGTTGCTGAAGGAGAGCCTCGACGACATGGCCGCTGAGCTCAATCAGTAGGGGGAGTTGACCGCCGGCTTGGTGATGCTGCTGAAGAAGAGCATTGCCTCGGAGAAGAAGGCAGCCGACGAAATCCTGCGACTTCAGGAGGACAAGGCGAAGCTCTGCCACGAGATCGACCTCTTGAAGGAGAAGAACGCCGGCTGGAAGAAGCTGCATGAGAATAGTAGTTCCTCGATGAAGATGCTGCAGGCCCTTGTCATGGAACAGAAGGAGGAGTTGGCGAAGCTCCGCATCGAGCACCCGACTGCTGTCAAGGTACGTAATGCGGCCGTGGAATAGATGATGAAGGCTCGCGTCGAGAAATCCCGCGTTATGGACACAATGAAGAAGATGGCGGAGGAGACGCGCAAGGAGATGGAGGTCGTGGAGGAGATGAAGAAGCAGTTACGACTCCACGGTGAATTAGATCATTTGGGGTGATAATCTTCCTTCTTCTTTTGCTCCTGTGTTTCATCTTTTGCTTCGGGTGTTTCGCCGCACATGTCATGTTCTCTGCGAGGCATGAATAGAACAATGTTTTTTTGAGGGAATGAATAGAACAATGCTAACAATGAGATGACTAACAAATTAGATCATTTTTTATCGCCATATGGCACTGGGCTGCCGTGTTTCGTGTTCCTCCATCGCACTCCAGTGGAAAACTTGAGTATACCACACGGTTCTTTGCTCCTCCTCGATCAGGTCGTCGGTGCATTTATACGAGCAGTCAAATCACAAGGCCCTGCCTTCCAGCAGTAATGAGCCGTCAAATCACAAAGGCCCTCGCCTCTCGTGAAACCGACCAAGCTAGACTGCCCCGCCCTCTAGCCTTTTAAAAAATGTGTACTTTTGTACAACAGTAGTATCGATGGATTGCGCCATGGAGCAAAACTTGAAATTAAAAAAAGTTGGTACATATAGAGAGCGCTCGTCGCCAAAATATGCATATAGTACTATTAAAAAGGCTAGTCACAATAATGGTGTCCAGCACAACCCACCCCTCAAATAAAACTAAGAGGGTGCTTGGATACGTTTTAGTCCCATGACTAAAAGTAGTGGGACTAAAACATGCCAGCCTCAACCATGCTTGGATCCAAATACAAAAAAAATCAAGTTAATGAGCATTTATTATCCTCCAAAATCTCCAATCCAGAACTCGCCTGTGTTAAAGGAGAGGAGTTAAATGAGTAGAGAGAGGACTAATCCACATTTTAGTAGGGGTACCCCTGACTAAAAAAATTTAGTCTCAAGACTAGTTTTAGCCCCTCTTTGGTCATGGGTGCTTGGAACTTTAGCCTCTTAAAGATACTATTTTTAGTCAGACTAAAATAAGTCCCTTGGATCCAAGCACCCTCTAACACTACAAAAAAGACACATCCGTGACATTTTGGGCCGAACGGATTTTTTTCTGTCATACATATGACACTTCTATGATGATAATTGTGACAAAACCCGGTATCATCATAGATGTGGTGGGCTCCTACTTCTATGATAAAAAATCATGACAGAAAATGGGCTTTTCGTCCTGGGCAGGCCGGAGACGCAGCTGCATGACATTCTTTGGGCCGTCCATGATGGAAAAAACCGTGGTAGAAGCGAGGCCGAGGAAAATTTCGGGGAGTTCCTGGTTACGGTGGGAGGTCGGGGGCCGAGCGATGCACGTTTCTCTCATACACGTACACGCGTGTGTGCGAGGCATTAGCTCTAAGTGAACCCGAACAAGGCGTTGGGATCTAACTGAACCCGAGCGATTGCACTGCAGACTACACATTATTGAACCCGGGTGATCGATCGATGGCTGTTAACTGAACCTGATCGAGCGATTCCTTCGCTACTGCTGCTAACTGAAGCCGATCGATGCTGCCTCTGGGATGAACAGTGAGC
>NC_041382.1:570631313-570646512 GCF_002162155.2 Triticum dicoccoides
TAGTAGACGGTGGAGGGGTGCCCGTGGAGGGGTGGTTGAACAGGACCCCATGGTGTGGAGGGCTGGATGAACAGTAGACGGTGGAGGGGTGGTTGAACCATAGCCGGTGGAGTAGTGCGCGGTGGAGACTAGATGAACAGGAGCCCGTGGAGGCTGGAGGAGGTCGACGGTGGAGACGAACAGTATCCCGTGGAGTCCCGTTTTGCGCTATGCCACACCCCTCCCGATGAACAGGACCCCCGTTTCGACCGTAGGAGGTCCGTTTCGTCCATTTTGCGGTACGCCACACCCCTCCTGATCAACAGGACCCCCGTTTCGGCCGTAGGAGGCCCGTTTCGTCCGTTTTGCGGTACGCCACACCCTTCCAGATCAACAAGACCCTTGTTTCGACTGTAGGAGGTCCGTTTCCTCCATTTTGCGGTACGCCAGACCCCTCCCGATCAATAGGACCCCGTTCCAAACGTAGGAGGTCCGTTTCCTCCGTTGTGCGGTACACCAGGCCTCGTTTCCAATGCCTGTTCCGTCCAAGCCCTCCCGACGAACACGACCATGCATTCCATTCCGACCTAGCCGGTTGGCTCCCACGCATTCCGTTGCCTCCCGATGAACACGACGCATTCCATTGCCTCCCCATGAACAGGACGCATTCCGTTGCCTCACCATAAACACGACGACGATGTTGTTTCTCCGTTCCGACCCAGCCATGTACACGAGCCCTGGCCATACGTATGCGCGAGTAGGCGTTCGAGACCCCGCCCGTATGTACACATACGTGGCCGTATTTTCTTTCTTGCACCCTGGCCGGTGTACGTACGTGTACATGCTATGTGCGCGCCTCTACTACGACACGTGCGCGCCTCTACTACGACACATGCGCGCCTCTACATCCACTAGTATATATGTACGTACACGTTCGCGACCAGAATGACAATGCTACGTACGCTTCAACCAGGTGGGTCCCGACTGTCAGGTACTTCCTTGCCTGCGAAGATGTAGCTGGTGGGTCCCAGCAGTCAGGGGGCGAATCGTTTTTTTTGCCCGGACGCACTTCCTTGCGTGCGAAGATGTAGCTGGTGGGTCCCAGCAATCAGAGGCAAACTTTTTTCATGAAATACGGTGGCCCGTCCAGTGGGTCCCTGCTGTTAGGTGGAGGAATAATTATTTTGCACGTAATAAGGAGGAACTTCCTTGCTGTGGCCGTGGACCCACTGTCAGCCTCTCCACGTACAGTCCACGTCCGATGGAAGCCGTTCCTTGACCATGTTGACCACGCCGCGCCGAGAGCACCAGGGCGGTGGACGACGGCTAGGCCTACGAAGGGGACAACGCGGAGCCGGGGAAGACGCGGCAGTGGATGCCCACGCGTAGAGGAGTACGAGGGTTCACTAGTTCGCTGCGGTGTGAGGCTGCCATCGCCGCAGAATAACAGGGGGTGTCGGTCGTTGACCACGTTGACCAGGCCGCGCCGAGAGCGCCAGGGCGGTGGACGACGACGAGGCCTAGGAAGGGAACGGCACAGAGGCAGGGAAGACTCGACAGTTGTTTCCCACGCGGAGGGGAGTATAACTGTACGAGGGTTTACTAGTTCGTCTGCCGTTGCCGGAGAATAACAGCAGGTGTGGGTGAGTAGAGGGATGGCTAGGCCAACAATGGGAGTATGATGGGGCGATGAGGCCTGCGCGGTAGCACAGCCGGCCGCAGGGAGGAGGGAGCAGGCAGTCCCACCGGCGCTTGTTTGAGCGGCTGGAGCAGGAAGAGCAGAGATTGAAGAAGCACGACGGCCGTTCGATGGACATCCAACAGTCAGTGCTTGTGCGTCAACCTTTTTTTTGGAAAGCCTCAAATCTGTGGAAAACAGCATACAACCCATCTGCCATTATTTCTAATAATTTACAGCCCAGTTGCTAATTCTTAAGGTTTTTTTGGAGCCCGTATTCTTTTTGTTAGCATTACAGCCCATATTGTGGCCACGGTTAAAAAATTATACGAAATTTTGCATATTTTGGTGCGGTCTGAACTGTTTTTAATACCGAAATTTTGACTCACATTCAAACTGATTTTAAAAATAAATGTATATCAATATAAAATCCAACAAATTCTCCACGCATAAAAATTAATGTAATTTAAAATCTTGAAATGAAAAAAAGATATTTGAAACTAATTGCCGGTTTTGTCGTGGAATTGTCACGGCAGATGTCCTCTTGCAAGGACTTGATCGTGGAGCCATCGCAACTAGGAAGCTTAAAGGGGTTAATTGGGACAAAGGACACGCGAGGTTTATACTAGTTCAGCCCCTTACGGTGAAGGAAGGCCTACGTCTAGTTGGGTTGGAATTGCTTGAGGTTTCGATGACCAGGGAGCGAGATACGCTATGCCCGGTTCTCGATCTCTTGTTTCTTGTCCCTAAGCTGCCAGCGGGTCGTCCCCTTATATACATGGGTTGACGCCCTATGGCTTACAGAGTCCCAGCCGGCTCATAAACAGTGTCCGGCTCGGTGACTAGTTATTTCTACCATACAATACAAGTTGCGCCCTCATGGTGGCTTATCACCATGGGCCCTAAATCGTCTGTGGGCCTTTAGACCCTTTACTGAACCGCCATCTTCACATCTTGGTCTTGGGCTTCAGATTGGCTTCTCTTTGCATAACCCGACCCCTCCTGGCTGGCTTATGTACATAATTATATCCCCAACATTAGGCCCTAGATTGATTTGAACCGGTTCATGTCAATCTTAAGAAACCTTATAAACTAGCCCTTAGTCCTCTGTTTTGGGTGGAAATTCTAACCCGCCGTGACGTCATCATCTGGATCCGGGTCAAATCTCTGTGATGTCATCTTCAATAAATTTCATATTTTAATCCATCATGTCCTCCAACGAATCTTTGCCTTTACTGACCATCCCGAGAATCGAGGCGTCGGGGCCGCTGGATAATGATGCTTTGGTCTCCTCGTTTTTTGCACCGTTTTGGTCGGTCCTTCCTTATAAATAGGCGCGACCTAGGTCCTTTCCCATTCTCCTTCTTCAGTCGTCTTCTTCCTCGCACCTCCTTTCTTCGCTGCTCAAGCTCTGCCGCCGCCGCCATCGAACCCCTCGTCTTCATCGACTCAGGCCGCTACATCACCCTGATTCGGACCAGAAAACGACGGCGACCCTCCGCAGCTCGTCCACATCTGTGAGTTCTTTTTATCCCCTTTCTCAGATCTGCATTGGTACTGTTTTTTAGTTCGTCGACGTTCACCGCCGTCCGATGCAAACCTCCATTAGCTCTCACCTCTAATCCCTTGCTCAGATCGTAAAAATAACATAGAACTGCCGCGGAGGATGTTTTGTGCTTATTCTGTATGAAAACAGATCTCATTTCCTTGTTTTTGGAAGCCCTCCTCGAGTATATGAACTTCCCTGTACTGCTTTAGGTCTAGAATTTTTTTCCTTTCCAGAGCATCGTTTGATCCAAAAAAATGATTGCAACTTGTGAAACCTATTTGTTCCACACTTAACCAAAAACTGCGTCTGTTGACTATGTTTCAGCCATAGTAGTTCATGTGACCGGTTTAAGATAATACTGACTGTCAGCACTGCCTGCTTTTGGCGACTTAAGACAATTTTCATCATCTTTAATACCTGCAGCTGTTTAAACATTATCACATAACCACCTGTATGTCATTAGGCCCCTACTTAAGCTGCCATCTCAGACAACCCAATAATGCTTATTCTCTGGGTTATAATAAACCGGAAAATTTCCTTTATCTTGTTGTAGGCTTCAATTTACTCAATGGCACCCAAAGCTGTTAAACCTCCGATTACCTGCAACGGGGTCCCATCCATTGTTACGGAGAGCAAACTGTCAGAGTTTGTGAAGTCTGGCCATCTGCCCAAGAAGGACGTCATGTCTTATTGTGCTCCTGACCCGTCTGAAGAGAAACCTCAACCCAAGGAAGGGGAGGTGATCATTTTTACCGATCACATGAGCCGGGGATTTGCTCCTCCCAGTTCAAAATTCTTTAGAGATGTTTTGCACTTCTTTGACTTAAGACCTCAAGACATCAGGCCCAACTCCGTGTCAAATATCTGCAACTTTCAAGTTTTCTGTGAGGTCTACCTTGGAGAAGAACCCAGCCTACTTCTGTTCAAGGAATTGTTCTATTTGAACCGGCAGAATGAACAGGCCAACGGGCCCAGTCTGGAGCTTGGTGGCATATCAATTCAAAGGCGGAGAGACTGCCTGTTCCCTTATGCTGAATTGCCGAGTCATCCAAAGGACTGGAACCAGACATGGTTCTACTGCCAAGATACTTCTCCGGCTGGCGAAAATCCACTGCCCGGCTTCCGCGCATTGCGCCTTGAACCTACTCACCCGCTGCCGAACAAGTTGACAGCTATTGAACGCCTGCCACTCACCCCCAAAATCAAGAGGATTAAAGCTCTTTTAGGGAACGGCTTAGATGGCATTGACTTGGTCCGAGTCTAGATTTCTTGGAGAATAATTCCGTTAAGCCGGCGCCCCGGCTTAATGTGTAATTATTCAGGCGAGAAGGATGACCCTCAACGTCATAACCCTGACGACTTACCAGATGACTAGTGGAAGCTACAACTCAGTCCTTGTTGAAAGAGGGCATAGTGAATAGTAACGCCTTCGGCTTACTACCTTTTTGCCAGAAGAACCCGGCCCCTGCAGTAAGTTTCCAGCCATCGGGTTATGTTTTATCATGTTAGGCTTTATTCTTACACATAACCAGTTATAACCTTTTACAGGCAAATGATAGCTTCTGGAACATGCAATATGATCATGAGGCAGCCAAGAAAGCCAGGGCGGCCAAGAGAGCCGAAAAGAAAACCACCAAGCCCACCACCTCAAGGAAAAGGAAGCCAAGCGCCTCTGAGCTGTTTCAGCTTGATGATACTGATGATAATGAGGAAGAGGTAACCTTTGAATTTCCCTTTCTCCTTTATTTCTACCTTACTGATGCTAACCTTCTTTCAGGAAGACACGGGCAACAGCCAACCCGTCGAGGAAGAGGTAATTGTAATCTCCTCCGACTCCGAGCTTCGGCCGCATCAGAAAATTCGAAGAGTAACCCGGAAAGTAAGATTTTCACATCCTTTGGCTTACCAAGATCCTGACTTTCTTTTGAAGCGACAGATTTATGAGAGCCGGAGGCAGACCCGGACCAGCAAAGACGCGGAACTCTCCTCCGGCTTACCTAATGTGACCAGGAAACGCCAGACTGAGGTTATCTCCGATTTACACCTTCTTTTTCCTTTGGCGGGTTTCATTTGTTAGCCTCTCAATTATTCTGACTCCAACTATCAGGATATTTCACCTTCCTCCGGTGAGTCTATGCAGTCCAACATGCCAGCCTTCAAAACTGCTCCTGGGTAATATAAACTTGTTGTACCTTATGCTTTATTTTACTCATATTTGTTGTATTTAACCTGTCTACCTTTTCCACAGTGTGCAAGTAAAGCCCAGCAAAAGGGCAAAAAAGAATAAGCCGCCCCAAGAGCCGGTTGTGACTGAACCAGAGCTGGGCATAGCTGCTCCTGATGCCTCTGCTCACGAGCCGCCGCCTCAACCGTCTCATGATGTTCCTATATCTTCCTCTGACCCGCCTACTGAACAAACCTTCAACAATTCTGGTAACCCGGAGGCTCCTAGCCCCGCCAAGGCAAATGATCAGGAAGTTGAAATTCTCAAGACTTAGTTTGTTGAGCCGGCACAGCCGTCTGTACTTGCCAAGAGTTCTAAAGAGGAATTGGTGGAACGCCGGAAGGCCAAGCTGGACGTCGCTGACTATACTCATTTGAGTATTGGAGAGATTGTCTCCGGCTATATCAATCAAGTACAAAGTAGCCGTGACCTGGAAATAGACATGGTGAAGCAGATACAACAAAAATCTGAGGTATGACTTATGCTAGCTTACTTTCAATCACACTTACTGTACCAGCCCCAAGTCTATTGCTTATGAATAAATATGTTGTAGACTTAGAAAAATTGTTAGAGCTACTTGCCCGGCTTAAAGAAAAAAATAATTGAACCGGATGTAACACAATACCTTTAACTTGTGATATACATTAGCCCCCAAGTGCCAAAAATCTTTGCTTGCAAGGTATTTGGGACTTAATATTCAGGACCGGCTTAATAATTTAGAAAGCTTCGGTATACATTAGCCCCCAAGTGTCAAGTATCTTTGCTTGCAAAGTTCTTGGGACCTAATAGTACTTACCGTAACTTTTACTACTATCTGGTGCAATGCAGGCCACCATAAGTAAATTTGAAACGGAGATTGCTGATTTGAAGAATCGTCTGGCAACCCAGGAAAGTGAAATTGAAAAGGCCAACTCCAAATTTGAATTCAGCGTCTCTGAACAAGAGAAGTTGAAGCAAAATTTTGAATTGGAGAAGAAAATTTGGGCTGATGAAAAGGCCGCACTGGTGACCCGGGCCGAGACAGCAGAGGCATCGCTTGCGGAAGCAACGGCCGAACTGTCCGACTTAAAGCGCCAGATATCTTGAATGGTTTCAGCAATCTTCGGTGAGTGACTTAATCAAACCTTAAACACTGCAAAACTCCTTGAATGACCATTTCAGTTGTCTCCTCTGACTCACCTTATGCTTAATAACGCAGGCCCCAGGAGCACAAATCTTAAGCAGAACATGGTGATCAAGCTGAAGGCGGTTTATACTCTGGTGGAACAACTCTACACCGGTCACAACGTGCTCTGGCCATTGTGGCTTTATCAAACGATGTTCCTTATCTCCTGCAAGATGTGCTGAAGCGGCTTGCTGTGCTACCTCAGCGAATCCAAGAGTTAAGACGAGCATCTGCAAGAGCAGGAGCTATAGCCACATTGAGCCGGGCCAAGGCGTGGCTTCCAGAACTAGACTCCATTGATATTGCTCTTGGGTATCCAAGTTTAAAGGAAGATGGCACCATGTTTAATGATAAGGATTTCACCGCCTGTGTGAAGGATATACGTCCGGTGGCTACTCTTATTGGGAACGATACTGACCTCACCAAGTGTCAGCCGGGTTATGACAAGGAGAATCGGAGAATCCCCATGCCGCATTACGATGATGTCAGCTTGATCCCTCCAACCCGTAAGCACACCTTTGCTCGTGAGGTCGACCCAACTGGTTTAATAGATGATGAAGCTGAGTTTGAAGCCTTGAGTGGCATTGACTAGGCCTCATCATCCTTCCAGGACAAAGCAGCCGGCGGAGAGACGGAGAAGGATAACCCGGGGGCTTCAAGTCAACCCCAAGAGTAGCTTGTCAGGCGCCACCTGCTTATGTCATCGTAGAAAACAATGCATCATTTAGACTCGGGGAGTCTTGTAACAAAGTAAAAGATACCTTGAGTTTTGCTATGCCTTTGCGCATGCTTATGGCCCTTAATACTTGCATAAGCTTCCGCCATTATTCTCTTTGTAGTTTGTATGAATCTGTTATGTCCTTTGCAAAAATACCTTGCATTTCCCTGTAGTGCTCACAGCTATTTTTCCCGGCTTATATAAACCAACCCCTGAGGGTAAACTTAACTCCTGAAAATTGGCACATATAAGTTCACCTGGTTCTTAACAACCTGATGTAACTAACATTAATTCTGGAAGATTGTAATGTATTCCATTATATCTTCAAGAGGGTCACAAGATACCTAATGTTGGCACTTGTAAAATATGACGAACCAAATTCAAGGGTTTCTGATTCAAATACGATCAGTGACCCGTTCCAAAGGGGTTGAGCTAAGATTCGGATATGATCTGTTAGCCCCCAGTGGCTGTGGCGATGCCAATCAAGTGGGTATCGACAGCTATGTTCTCTTTGGTTCGAATACGACCTATGTTTGAACAGGAAGCCCCCAAGTGACCATAAGAATTTTTTAATGACGCCGATTCGAATATGATCCACGTCAGACCCAAAAGGAGTTAAGCTATGATTCATATATGATCAAGAAGCCCCCAAGTGGGTTTGGCAGTATGCCGATCAAGCGGGTATCGACAGCTATGTTCTCTTTGGTGCGAATATGACCTATGTTTGAACAGGAAGCCCCCAAGTGATCAATGGCTAGATTCAGATATGATCATAAGCCAGACCAAAGGAAAGCCGGATTCAAATATAATCTGCTTCTCCTTGGTTATCTCCACCACCTGACAAGGGAAAACACATAAACCTTTTTGGGAGTGGAAAAAAGGATAGAGGTCCTGCTTTATTGCTTTATATAATATACATAGTATAAGTATATACACATTATAGCCGACGACTCAAGTATAATAAGGCCGAAGATGAGCGATATTCCACGGCCGACGGGTCTCCTCCTCCGACTTACGTGAGTCTTTGTGCTCTCGAACGTTGATAAGGTAGTATGATCCATTGTTCAGATTCTTGCTGACCACAAAGGGTCCTTCCCAAGGAGGGGATAGCTTGTGCATGTTAGATTGATCCTGGATGAGTCGGAGCACTAAGTCGCCTTCCTGAAAGGTTCTGGACTTAACCTGGCGGCTGTGGTAGCGATGCAGGTCTTGCTGGTAAATCGCCGAGCGGGCTATTGCCAAGTCTCGCTCTTCATCCAACAGGTCAAGTGCATCTTGCCGAGCTTTTTCATTGTCTTCCTCAACATAAGCCGCCACACGGGGTGAATCATGACGGATGTCACTTGGCAGGACCGCCTCTGCTCCATACACCATAAAGAAAGGCGTGTAACCCGTAGATCTGTTAGGTGTTGTATTGATGCTCCAGAGTACAGAAGGTAACTCCTCCACCCAACAACCCGGCGTCCGCTGTAAAGGGACCAAGAGCCGGGGCTTGATACCCTTCAAGATTTCTTGATTGGCTCATTCTGCTTGACCATTTGATTGAGGGTGAGCTACGGCTGAAACGTCAAGCCGGATATGCTCTCGTTGACAGAACTCTTCCATAGCTCCTTTGGAAATGTTAGTACCATTATCTGTTATGATGCTGTGTGGAAAACCAAAGCGAAAAATCACCTTTTTCATAAACTGGACTGTTGTGGCTGCATCACACTTATTGACTGGCTCCGCCTCCACCCACTTTGTGAACTTGTTAACCGCCATCAAGAGGTGAGTCTTTTTATCCTTAGATCTCTTGAAAGGCCCGACCATATCAAGCCCCCAGACTGCAAACGGCCAGGTAATTGGAATCATCCTCAATTCTTGAGCCGGCACATGGGCTCATCGTGAGAATTTCTGACATCCGTCACATTTACTGACCAGGTCTTCCGCATCAGCATGAGCCGTCAGCCAATAAAACCCATGACGGAAGGCTTTGGACACAAGAGATTTTGAGCCAGCGTGATGACCACAATCACCTTCATGAATTTCACGAAGGATCTCCTGACCCTCTGCAGGTGACACGCAACGTTGAATCACTCCAGCGACGCTGTAATGATGTAACTCGCCATTGACAATTGTCATGGACTTGGACCGCCAGACGATTTGTCTTGCCAAGGTCTCGTCCTCCGACAACTCTCCCCGGGTCATGTAAGCCAAATAAGGCATTGTCCAATCCGGGGTAACATGGAGAGCCGCCACCAGCTGTGCCTCCGGGTCTGGTATTGCCAGATCTTCTTCTGTAGGTAACTTAACAGAAGGATTATGCAAAACATCAAGAAAGGTGTTAGGCGGCACCGGCTTATGCTGAGACCCCAGCCGGCTTAAGGCATCCGCCACCTCATTCTTCCTTCGATCAATGTGTTCCACTATGTAACCCTTGAAATATCCAGCCACAGCATCGACTTCACGATGGTAAGCCGCCATGAGGGGATCTTTAGAGTCCCACTTGCCTGACACCTGTTGATCCACAAGGTCTGAGTCTCCTAAGCATCTTACCCGGCCCAAGTTCATCTCTTTGGCCATCCGGAGACCATGGAGCAGGGCCTCATACTCGGCTGCATTGTTAGTGCAAGGAAACATAAGCCGGAGCACATAACAAAATTGTTACCTCGAGGGGAAGTTAATACAACTCCAGCCCCCGAGCCTTCCAACTGTCTGGACCCATCAAAGTGAATAATCCAATAAGTGTTATCGGGCTTCTCCTCGGGTGCCTGTAGCTCTGTCCAGTCGTTGATGAAATCCACTAAAGCTTGAGACTTAATGGCAGTACGCGGCACGTACTTCAGACCATGAGGCCCGAGCTCGATGGCCCATTTGGCGACTCGTCCTGTAGCCTCTCTGTTTTGAATAATGTCTCCCAAGGGGGCAGAACTTACCACAGTGATAGGGTGACCTTGGAAGTATTGCTTCAGCTTCCGGCTTGCCATGAACACCCTGTAAACAAGTTTCTGCCAATGAGGATATCTTTGCTTTAACTCGATGAGTACCTCACTGACATAATAAACTGGCCGTTGAACCAGATGTTCCTTACCAGCCTCCTTGCGCTCTACCACAATCGCCACACTGACGGCTCGTGAATTAGCAGCCACATATAACAGCAAAGGCTCTTTGTCAATGGGAGCCGCAAGAACCAGCGGCTCAGATAACTGCCTCTTCAAATCCTCAAAAGCAGCATTAGCGGCATCACTCCAGACAAAGGTGTCTGCCTTCTTCATTAATTGGTACAGCGGTAGGGCCTTCTCACCTAACCGGCTTATGAACCGGCTCAAAGCGGCAACACGACCCGCCAATCGCTGAACATCATTAATACATGCCGGTTTAGCCAAAGAAGTGATTGCCTTAATCTTCTCCGGATTAGCCTCGATGCCCCTGTTTGAGACCAAGAATCCCAAAAGCTTGCCTGCAGGCACACCAAATACACACTTCTCCAGGTTAAGCATCATTTTGTAAACCCGGAGATTGTCAAAGGTTTCTCTGAGATCAGATATCAAGTTTTCCGCCTCTCTGGATTTCACTACTATGTCATCCACATAAGCATGAACATTGCGCCCAATCTAATCGTGAAGACATTTCAGTACACACCGTTGATAAGTTGCCTGGGCACTCTTGAGCCCAAACGGCATAGACACATAGCAGAAGGCTCCAAATGGGGTGATGAAAGCCATTTTCTCCTGGTCCTTAACTGCCATCTTGATCTGATGATAGCCAGAATAAGCATCCAAAAAACTCAAACGTGCACAACCTGCCATAGCATCAATGATTTGATCAATACGGGGGAGAGCAAAAGGATTAGCCGGACAAGCCTTATTTAGGTCCGTGTAATCCACACACATCCGCCAGGTGCCGTTTTTCTTGAGTACGAGCACCGAGTTAGCCAACCATTCTAGGTGAAAAACTTCAACAATAAACCCAGCCGCCAAGAGCCGAGCGACCTCTTCTCCTATAGCTTTTCGTCGCTCTTCATTGAATCGCCACAGAAATTGCCTGACCGGCTTATACTTCGGATCAATATTAAGAGTGTGCTTAGCGAGTTCTCTCGGTACACCCGGCATGTCAGAAGGTTTCCATGCAAAGATGTCCCGGTTCTCACAGATGAACTTGATGAGCGCGCTTTCCTATTTAGGATCCAAGTTGGCACTGATGCTGAATTGCTTAGACGAATCGCCTGGAGTGAAATCAACAAGCTTAGTCTCTGCAGCCGATTTAAACTTCATGGCCGGGTCATGCTCCGTAGTCGGCTTCTTGAGAGAAGTCATATCTGTCGGGTCAACATTATCTTGATAAAATTTGAGCTCCTCTGCTGCACAGACAGACTCGGCGTAAGCCGCATCGCCCTCTTCACACTCCAGGGCCACCTTTCAGCTTCCATGCACAGTGATGGTACCCTTGTAACCCGGCATCTTGAGCTGTAGATACACATAACACGGCCGTGCCATGAATTTGGCATAGGCCGGCCGCCCGAACAAAGCGTGATATGGACTCTTGATTTTGACCACCTCAAAAGTTAACTTTTCCGCCCTAGAATCATGCTCGTCTCCAAAGGCCACCTCTAGCTCAATCTTTCCCATAGGATACGCCGACTTACCGGGCACCACTCCATGGAAGACGGTGTTGGAAGTCTTTAAATTCTTGTCAGTTAAGCCCATGCGACGAAAGGTCTCGCAATAGAGGATGTTGATGCTGCTACCTCCATCCATGAGCACTTTAGTAAACTTATAACCACCAACTTGCGGTGCCACCACTAGGGCCAGTTGACCCGGATTATCAACCTGGGGAGGGTGATCCTCCCTCTCCAGACAATAGGCTGTTCCGACCACCTCAAGTAACGAGGGACTGCCGGTTCAACATAATTCATAGCCCTCTTATGAACTTTCTGATCGCGTTTACACAAACTTGTGGTGAACACGTGATACTGCCCACTGCTTAACTGTTTTGGATGGCTTTGATAACCCGACTGCTGCTGCTTCTGACCTCCTTAACCAGACTGTTGTTGATTATAACCACCCTGGTTTCCCTGAAAACCGGATCCTGAACCACCGCCCGGGCCATGAAAGCCGCCGGCTCCTGAACCGCCGCCTGGGCCTTGATTGCCATCAAATGTGTTAGAATTCTTGAAAGCTTTCATGATTGTGCAATCCTTCCATAAATGAGTCGCTGGTCATTCCTGGGTGCCTGTTTCGGGCAGGGTTCATTGAGTAGTTGCTTGAGACATGGACCTGACCCACCAAACCGGGGTGGCTTTCCTTTGCGCTTCTGATTGTTACCCTGTGCATTGGCCACAAATTCCGGGTTACTGTCCGCCTTATGCTTATTGCCTCCTTGACTCGCCGGGTTATGCTGCTGACCCTTTCCATTGCCGTTCTTCTTTCCCTTCCCTGTCTTTTCCTCATCAGACGCGAGATCCTTGGTACTATCAGAATCGGCATACTTGACTAAAGCCGCCATCAGCGTCCCCATATCGTTGCAATCACGCTTAAGGCGCCCCAACTTCTGTCTCAGAGGCTCAAAGCGGAAATTCTTCTCCAGCATGAGAACTGCTGAGCCGGCATCCATCTTGTCAGACGAATGTATTATATCCTTGACCCGGCGCACCCAATGAGTCGTAGATTCCCCTTCTTCCTGCTTACAATTTGTTAGATCCACAATTGACATCGACTGCTAGCAAGTATCTTTGAAGTTCTGGATAAAATGGGCTTTTAGCTCCGCCCATGAACTAATGGAGTTGGGTGGCAAACCCTTTAACCAAGAACGGGTCGTTCCATCCAGCATCATGGTGAAATATTTAGCCATCGCCTCATCACTAACCTCTAGCAGCTCCATAGCCATCTCATAACTTTCAATCCATGCCCGTATAATTTGGCACCTTCCGAGGCCCCTTGAAATCCTTGGGCAGACGTACATTACGTAGAGCCGGTACCAGACAAGGAACTCCTCCGGTTCTAGTAGCAACTCCCGCTTCAACGGAAGTCGTCGGGTAAGCCGTTGAGTTCTGTTGGGCTGCTAGTTGAGCCGCCAGCTGAGCCGCCCGCTCGTCCTCCTGACGTATCCGATCCTGAACCGGGTTATACCCGCCGGGCTGGTTCCGGCGCTGAGCGTTACTTGACAAGGCCTCTGACTCCATGTGTCTACTGTAACTCGAGCTCCGATTTTGACAAGGCGGAGATAACCAGGGCGGAGGAGTCGAGTGAATCCTATCCCGGCTATAGGAGTAGGTTTCTTGCTGAGCCAGGGCTGTTTGGACAAGTTCTCTGATCTTCCGGGTTTCCACCGCTGTCGGATCATCCCCATCTACCGGGAGAGCCGCCAAACGTGCTGATGCTGCGATTAAGTTCTCCATGGGGCTAGAGAAGTGACCCTGCGGTATTGGTACATAATTGGGCGGTGCCATATTGCCGTGAGGCGGTGCCATCCCCTGAGGCCGGACTGGACCTCCCGCTCCAGATGTAATAAGCTGATTCGCACCTGGCAGGTTACTTGGGCCGGCCCCGGGTGTAGCAAAGAGATTCCGAGGATCATAATTCTAAGGTAAACGGGACTGAGTTTTCTAATGTCTCCTCCTCATTACCTCATTAGATGCGTTCAAGCTCAACGTGAGCTGCAAGGCCTCTGCCTGAAGTTGCTGCGCCCGTACGTCCAAAGCCCCCCGCTCTGCTGCTAATCTAGCATCCTCAGCTGCTAAGGTTTCTTTGACCCGGGCGATCTCGTCGTGAACCTGTGCCACCTCAGCCTCATGCTCAGATTGGTTCGCAGGGATGACTGTAACAGTTAACAAAGCCATAAGCTTATCCATGAGATCCATCAGCACCTGAGCCGGTGAGCGCACAGGGCCTCCTGCCCCAGCTGCTCCTAACCCGAACATTATCGCCGTTGAAGCCGTAGAATTTTGGCCGGGTTGAGTACCAGCCATGAAGACTCCTGCCCGGTTTGGCGACTCTGAGAGGTCCGGAATAGTGCTTTGTAACGCCCTCAATGCGGCTATATCTCCCACGTGTCGAAGCACGACTTAGAGGCATAACCGCATTGAAAGCAATATCGCAAGTGAGGTAATCTTCACACAACCCATGTAAAACATAAGATAAAGAGATACATAGTTGGCTTACAATCGCCACTTCACACAATTACATGAATAAAGCATTACATCATCCAGATACAATCAAGGTCCGACTACGGAACCAAAATAAAAGAAGAACCCCAAATGTGACAAAGGTCCCTGATCGACCCCAACTGGGCTCCACTACTGATCAACTAGAACGAAACAACACAAAGGGCAAGATCTTCATCGAGCTCCTCCTTGAGCTTGGTTGCGTCATCTGCACGGTAACATAGGCACCTGCAAACTGGTTTTGGAAGTATCTGTGAGTCACGGGGACTCAGCAATCTCGCACCCGCGAGATCAAGACTATTTAAGCTTATAGGAAGGATGGAGTAATGAGGTGGAGCTGCAGCAAGCGACTAGCATATATGGTGGCTAACATACGCAAAAGAGAGCGAGAAGAGAGGGCAAAGCACGGTCGATAAAAGTATGATCAAGAAGTGATCCTATAGCAACCTACGTCAAGCATAACTCCAACACCGTGTTCACTTCCCGGACTCCGCCGAGAAGAGACCATCACGGTTACACACGCGGTTGATGTATTTTAATTAAGGTCAACTTCGGGTTTTCTACAACCGGACGTTAACAAATTCCCATCTGCCACATAACCGCGGGCACGGCTCTCGAAAGTTTATAACCCTGCAGGGGTGTCCCAACTTAGCCCATGACAAGCTCTCACGGTCAACGAAGGAATAGACCTCCACCCGAGACACTCCGATCAGACTCGGTATCCCGGTACAACAAGACATTTCGA
>NC_041382.1:570646818-570677503 GCF_002162155.2 Triticum dicoccoides
GGGGGGGGGGGTTAGAATAAAGATGACCCTTGAGTCTGCAGAACCCCAGGGAAGGTGGTAGGTTGTTAGTGCAAATGGTAAAACCAATGTTGGGCATTGCTGGAAGAGCTTACTTAAGGCGAACTGTCAAGGGGTTCCCATTATAGCCCAACCGTGTAAGGAACGCAAAATCCGGGAACATAACACCGATATGACGGAAACTAGGGCGGCAAGAGTGGAACAAAACACCAGGCATAAGGCCGAGCCTTCCACCCTTTACCAAGTATATAGATGCATTAATTAAGTAAGATATATTGTGATATCCCAACAAGTAAACATGTTCCAACAAGGAACAACATCTCCATGTTCCAACAAGGAACAAACTTCAATCTTCACCTGCAACTAACAATGCTATAAGAGGGGCTGAGCAAAGCGGTAACATAGCCAATCAACGGTTTGCTAGGACATGGTGGGTTAGAGGTTTGACATGGCAATTTGGGAGGCTGACAAGCAAATGGTAGGCATCGTAGCATTGGCATAGCAAAAGAGCGAGCAAACTAGCATAGCAAAGATAGTGGTGATTTCGAGGGTATGATCATCTTGCCTTAAATCCCGCAAGGAAGAAGAACGAGTCCATGAAGAAGACAAACGGCCGTAGACGAACGAATCCTCACAACTCCGGAATGAAACCGAAGCTAACGAGAGAAGCAACCCGGAAAGAAACAAACAACATAGTAAACACACAAGCATAAACAAGTCATGATGCACAAACAAGTATGATGCATGTCCGGTTTAATGAGGCATGGCATGTCAAAGTGCAACAAACAATACTACAAGTTAAGTGGAGCTCAATATGCAACGAGGTGCATGTTGACGGAACACCACATCAATTATTTAGTTATCTCTCGTTTAAGCTACCCAACAATATTAACTGTTGTTAAACATGGCAAGAGGTGAAGCATAACATAAACTATACCATCTAAACAATTTAAATGGGGCCGGATATAAAAACAACAAATCCGGTAAATCCCCATATGCATTTAGCAATTTAATGCAACAACAAGTTTAAACGTTTTAAATGTCGTTATCATGATGCGGATGACATATACAAGTTTTATGCAATTTTATGAAAATGTTGACATGAGCATGTTATGAAGCATTTGGTCACCATGGCGGAACAAAAAGGGTGCCACGGCGGCGAAACAAAAATGGTGCCACGGCAACATTCCGGTAACGGTAACTCATGGAGATACCGGTGCAAAAGGAGGCGTGCGGATGTGCGGAACATGCTAGAGATGGTGGGGTGATCCCGGTTACCGGCTTCCCACGGTTCATCGGCATGGCGAACGAGGAGGAACGTGCATGAAGCAAACGGGCACGGTGCAAACATAGGGTGCATCTCATACAACACATGCATTCGGTCCACGGACGGCGTCTCGGGGTTATACCTTTGAAGCGTGCATTCGGGGCGGAACGCGTTTCGTAGAGGAAGTAGTCGTTCACGGGCCGTTGTGGAGGTAGTCGTTCACGGGTCGTCGTGGGAAGTAGTCATACACGACGTAGTGGAAGTCGTGGTACACGTTCGGAGAGGAACTTGACGCCCACGGGGTCGACGATAGAGGTACTTGACGCATCATGTAGTCGAACTTGGCATATCTGAAGGGGTACTTGACGAAATCCACATCAAATGTAGTCGTGCACGTCGTAGTCGGACTTGACAAAAATCACACCGGCTGTAGTGATACACATCTCATAGACATCCAAGGTCATCGTAGAGGTACTCGTCGTCCACGAAACTAGCAGTGGAGCACACATGCCTCGGGTTTTGATCTTCAGGAGAAGCGGCGACTGCAGGTACATGGGGAGGCTACACCGGGGCCCAAGGCAAACAGGCGGGCAACGGCAACGAAGCACCAGAGATGGTAGCAGTGCCATCGGGGGTGCCAGGAGGTGGAGCTCAAGCAGAGGAGGCTCGGGGTAGCGTGGTGGTGTGGTAAAACAGCAGCAGGAGGATCTGCAGGGAGGGAGAAGGCGGAGGATGGAGGTCCGGTGAGGCAGCAGAGGGATGGTGGCGCACGAGAAGAGCAACGGCAGGATGCGGCGAGGAGGAGGCCGCAGGTGAGGGAGGAGGTTGGGCACGCGGCGCATGGTGGTGGAGGCGAGATCCGGGCGCGGGGTTCCGTTCCCGGCGCCGGAATGGAGGGGGGCGCACCGGCGAGGAGAGGACGGCGGCTTGACGCGGCTCCAGCGACGGGGCGTGATGCAGGGGACTCGGGCAGGGGGTTGAAGAAGACGACGCGAGGCAGGGGCGTCGGAGTTGGACTCCAGTTACGGCGCAGGAGGCCCGACGCGGCGCTCGGAGGAGAGGGGCGGCACGCGGCCATGGCAGGGAGGCGATGGTTGCGGGCGCACGAGGAGAAGGGAGGAAGAGCATCTCAGGCGCTCGGGGTCGAGCTCGCACGCGAGGCCCTCCGGCTCGAGGAGCTGGGGAATCGGGCGCGGGGACTCCTCCCTGGTGTGTTGCGTGTGTGGTGACGGCGCGAGGGAGGAGACGAGGGAGAGTGGGGGATCGGGCAGGGGGGTTCGGGCTAGGGTTAGGAGGGATTGGTGGGGGCGGCTGGGCCTTGGCCTTGGGCCGGCGCAGGAGGATGGGAGGCCCAGGCTGCTGGGCTCCTTCTCTCTCTCTCTTAATCTCTTTGCAAAACAGAAAAATAAAGAGAATGAAAAAGGGAAGAAAAGAAAGGTTAGAGAAAGAGTTGGGCACGGGGATAATTTTTCCGGACTCGCAAAAATGAGTTTGTTCCGAGAAAAATAGAAAGGCCATGATTGAAAGATTAAATTCAAACTCATTTGATTTAAATTCAAATGATTTGAATAGGAAGTGAGGTTTGGGAAGGTCCAAAAATGTTTGGATTTTTGGTGGAGCTCCAGAAAATGATGAAATAAATATTGGCAAGGTTGGAGACCAAACTTGAAGCAGAAAAGGAACGAAATTATTTTGTAAGTGTGTTTTGGTGATTCCAAAATAGGGGAATATTTAATATAGCTCCCTAATATTGGAGGATATGTTATAAAGAGAAGTCACCATGTGAGTCCCTCGATTTAAATGGATCGAAAAATCCATACAATTTATTTAGTTGAGGTTTTAAAAATTAATGATATGATGGCATGATGACATGGTGCAATGCACATGATGCAAGGATGAACGCAACAAATAAAACAAATCACACGACGAAACTCGGAATAGCTGGAAGTCTTCTGGAGCGTCGGTCTCGGGGCGTTACAACACTCCACCACTACAAGAGGATCTCGTCCCAAGATCTAGGATGGCACCGGAGAGAAATGGAAGAGGAAGAGAAGAGGTAAAACTAAGTTGCTTCTTTGACCAATGAGTGAAACCAAAGAACCTTGAGAGGTTGAACAAATTGAAAGAAAGAATACAAAGGAGATGAACGAGATTGCACACAATCCGTTAGAAAGAGGAACAAGGAACATTACGAGAACTTGAAGGTTGCAAAGACATGAATCAAGAGTTTAATGGACAAGATAGAACTCGAAACCACTCCGGTTAAAACAAGATGAGAGGGGAAGAATTCGGGCAGTACTCCGGTTGAACATGGAAGGAATAGAACATGAACTTGAGAAGATGGGATGTTACTTGATGAAATCAACAACACACTGCCTCCGGAACTATTGAAAGAATGGCACAATGGGTAAGAAGGATTTCACACAGCTCTCAAGTTGAGGAAGGAGGGAAAACTTGATAAGATTAGTGAACTCGAATGAAAACACGACACTCCAGTTAAATGGATAAGCAAGAAAAGAACACGATCCTCACGAATCGAGATGGTGATTGAAAAGAGCAACGTCACAATGCCTCCGAAAGAAATAATAGAAGATAAATCATTGGAATAACAGAATGGAGAAGAAAATGCCAACTTCTGCCACAAAAGAGTTTGGAAAGCATCCTTGCAAAGAAGAATTGAACGGAGTTGTTGGAAAATCAACAACGAAAAGCACAAGCTTGTAGTGGGCTTATGGAAAACATCTCAAAATTATGAGGTGACAACCGGCCACTAACGGAAAAAATTGCTTGCTTGAGATCAACGAAGAGATGAAAACTTCTTCCACCAAGATGATAAAGAGATAACTTGGATCATTGGCAAGCACCACAAATAGCAACATTCCCAATGGAAGGCTTTTAGGTGAAATATGACACAAGATAACTCCAACAACGAGGTTGATGGATTTAAAAATAACTCATTCTTAACAACATGTGAATCATGGAAAACATGAACTCAAATTATCAAGAATGACATAATACCACCTCCGATAATATGGTAGAAAGAAATTGCACTCCGGATTACAATATGAAGAAAGCTTGAGCTCCCTAGAAATGAATCTTGATGAAAACTTTGAGAAGGAATTAAATCCTTGATGAATCGTCATGTAGAACCTCCATGAAGAACTCCGGTAAACAAAAGGAATGAAAAGAAAGAGAAATTGAAAACACAAGGTGAATCCTTGCAATGATTTAGATGGATCTCCGTGATAATTAGAGCTTGGAACTCCGGGAAAAAGAGAAGATGAAACAAATGAAACCGAGAATTTTAAGGGCCTCTGGAATAAAGAATTAATCACTTGGATGAACAAGAATAAGAATTATGTTATGCTTATCCTTCACCAATTAAATTGACGACAATCAACGGATTTGGCATACTACTTATTCTCGTAGAAAGGATTAAAAGAGATATAGCGTAAACTTGAGAAGGTCTTCAACGAACCACCGGTAGGATTGGAACAACAAATGAATTGATATGATGAACAAGGAAGAGAGATCTTGAAAGAACCACCGTAAGAATTGAAAATGATCGAAGTATGGGTGCATCACCGGTAAGAATTAGCAAATGAACGAAGGTGCTTGAGACAAACTAGATACATGAGAACAAAGAGATCAAGAACTAATTAGAGGATATTCAATAGATGCACCGGCAAGATAGGAGAATGATAACTGACGGCTGAGAATGAATAAACCTGAATTGATGGACTCCGGATGACAAACTGAGAAGACTCTTGAATATCTCCTGATGGGTGAAAAAGATTCTCACAATCGAAAACAATTATGAGAGGATGGCAACAAGCTAGCACCATGAATCTTGAAGAGAATAGAGCAAGATTGAGAGAAAAAAAAATCTTCTTCGGTCTTCAAATGCTGGGAATGACGATGAGAAACACCACCAAATTGTTGAGATCTCCGGGATTAAAATTGGAAAGGTTGAACCAATGATGAAACAATTTGAAAGATCAAGGAGAAAGGCATTTGACTGATGATAACTCATTCTTACGTCAAACTTGGAAAAGAATTTGAGATAGCTTTGGGAAAATAGAAGAGTCAGGTAAGATCCTGGGAAAAGACCTGTGGGTTAGGGCCCACTCAAAAGAAACACCGTTGAACAATTTGAAGAGAGATAATGCACCGGTTGAAATAAAAGACTTGAATGAGAGAACATCCTCGAAAGATCTTGAACGAATGCATAGTGGAAACACGAATCTTCGAGATATCTTGAGCATTCCAGAATAATTGAATAGCGAGAGATGGATGATTAAGAGATGCACCAGCATAAGAAAAGCATTGGCAAAAAAAGAAAAGGAGTATGCTTAATACCAAAGCTTGAATTAAATCCACCGGAGAAGAAAAGAACAAGGAATGACGAACTTGAAGCTCCGTTAGAAACTTCATGAGAATCACCGGATAAGAACATTGACGGAAAAGAATGGAGAAACTTCCCATCAATAAAATGGATACTTGAAGAAGAAATCTTAGTCCTTGAAGAAAAACAAAAGGGAGGGAGGGTGGGAAAAACAAAGGCAACTTGGAGACGGATGAAACAAACACCGTTGAGAAGAAGGGATAAATGATCTTGCAAATGTTGACGTGAACGGATCCACTTGAGGAGAGACACACCGGTTAAAAAAAAGGATTGACAAGACAGACTCGATGATCAAGAAGGATTAGTATTCACATAGGAATATGAGAACACCATTTGGAAAAGGTATGGAATCAACATTTGACTTCGAAGCAACTCGAATACCACAAATAAAACAGAACAAAGGATTTGGCTTGCAGAATAAGCCAGAACAAACATATGATAGAGATTTCGTCCGAAGTTTTCGTGGTGGGGCCTACACGGGCTCGATCGTACAGCACCATCATGTACAAGGCAATGCACATGACATACGAAGCGTCCCCGAGTCGGCATAGCCAAGGACTCTTTAAGACACAACGAGACCACTGTAAAACCAACCGTGAATAGGCGGACCACTAAACGTCGAACCCCAATTTCATATCATACATCCATCAGAAAGATATCCTAAGAGCTACTTGAATTCCCACCTATGAAACTCCCGAACCTTTCCGGTTATGCAATCAGGTGTTGGGGATACAGGGGAAGCATAATATCTCACCCAAACTAGCAAATCCTACATCCAGCTGTATCCATCCTTCAACACATAACCAAGAAAAACTTTGGAAACCATCTACCTCAACCTTCGAAAAGCATCCGTTATACAAGTTATGGCGATACTCCCGAACTCCTGCCCCAGTACTGGGTGGCGTCGAGGTTATCTCACCAACAACTGCATAAAAGAGATTTTCGATGTCGGCGTACTAAACTCAGGTATTCCAGAACTGCAACGATAAAATTATGACGACAACACCTCAGAGCTCAACTCCCCGGGACACTTCCACTAAACCCTTGACAGGAGGCACCAAGACAATGTTCTCATCATAAAACCATCAGAACGATTCCAAGATACCCGCGTGATCCTAATTTTTTTTTAGTGAAATTTGAGAAGAGAAGAGTCAAAACTCTACGTCAGGATGCCTTACCAGAGCGATGAAGAGACTGGGGAGTAAAAAGAATTCCTAACTCTCCGATATATAATTCCTAAATGACTCAAAACATTTTCTAGACACAACTCGGCCGCTAAAAACGATCAAGCAATGGGGCTCCTAAGGTCGGGGAAGGCTCTGATTACCAACTTGTAACGCCCTCAATGCGGCTATATCTCCCACGTGTCGAAGCACGACTTAGAGTCATAACCGCATTGAAAGCAATGTCGCAAGTGAGGTAATCTTCACACAACTCATGTAAAACATAAGGGAAAGAGATACATAGTTGGCTTACAATCGCCACTTCACACAATTACATGAATAAAGCATTACATCATCCAGATACAATCAAGGTCCGACTACGGAACCAAAATAAAAGAAGAACCCCAAATGCGACAAAGGTCCCTGATCGACCCCAACTGGGCTCCACTACTGATCAACTAGAACGAAACAACACAAAGGGCAAGATCTTCATCGAGCTCCTCCTTGAGCTTGGTTGTTTCATCTGCACGGTAACATAGGCACCTGCAAACTGGTTTTGGAAGTATCTGTGAGCCACGGGGACTCAGCAATCTCGCACCCGCGAGATCAAGACTATTTAAGCTTATAGGAAGGATGGAGTAATGAGGTGGAGCTGCAGCAAGCGACTAGCATATATGGTGGCTAACATACGCAAAAGAGAGCGAGAAGAGAGGGCAAAGCACGGTCGATAAAAGTATGATCAAGAAGTGATCCTATAGCAACCTACGTCAAGCATAACTCCAACACCGTGTTCACTTCCCGGACTCCGCCGAGAAGAGACCATCACGGTTACACACGCGGTTGATGTATTTTAATTAAGGTCAACTTCGGGTTTTCTACAACCGGACGTTAACAAATTCCCATCTGCCACATAACCGCGGGCACGGCTCTCGAAAGTTTATAACCCTGCAGGGGTGTCCCAACTTAGCCCATGACAAGCTCTCACGGTCAACGAAGGAATAGACCTCCACCCGAGACACTCCGATCAGACTCGGTATCCCGGTACAACAAGACATTTCGACAGGGTAAAACTAAACCAGCAACACCGCCCGAATGTGCCGACAAATCCCGATAGGAGCTGCACATATCTCTTTCTCAGGGCACACTCAGATGAGCAATCCGTACAACTAAAACCAAACCTCGAGTTTCCCCGAGGGGGCGCTGCACAGGGCTCTAGTTCGGACCAACACTCAGAGGAGCACTGGCCCGGGGGGGGGGGGTTAGAATAAAGATGACCCTTGAGTCTGCAGAACCCCAGGGAAGGTGGTAGGTTGTTAGTGCAAATGGTAAAACCAATGTTGGGCATTGCTGGAAGAGCTTTACTTAAGGCGAACTGTCAAGGGGTTCCCATTATAGCCCAACTGTGTAATGAACGCAAAATCCGGGAACATAACACTGATATGACGGAAACTAGGGCGGCAAGAGTGGAACAAAACACCAGGCATAAGGCCGGGCCTTCCACCCTTTACCAAGTATATAGATGCATTAATTAAGTAAGATATATTGTGATATCCCAACAAGTAAACATGTTCCAACAAGGAACAACATCTCCATGTTCCAACAAGGAACAAACTTCAATCTTCACCTGCAATTAACAACGCTATAAGAGGGGCTGAGCAAAGCGGTAACATAGCCAATCAACGGTTTGCTAGGACATGGTGGGTTAGAGGTTTGACATGGCAATTTGGGAGGCTGACAAGCAAATGGTAGGCATCATAGCATTGGCATAGCAAAAGAGCGAGCAAACTAGCATAGCAAAGATAGTGGTGATTTCGAGGGTATGATCATCTTGCCTTAAATCCCGCAAGGAAGAAGAACGAGTCCATGAAGAAGACAAACGGCCGTAGACGAACGAATCCTCACAACTCCGGAATGAAACCGAAGCTAACGAGAGAAGCAACCCGGAAAGAAACAAACAACATAGTAAACACACAAGTATAAACAAGTCATGATGCACAAACAAGTATGATGCATGTCCGGTTTAATGAGGCATGGCATGGCAAAGTGCAACAAACAATACTACAAGTTAAGTGGAGCTCAATATGCAACGAGGTGCATGTTGACGGAACACCACATCAATTATTCAGTTATCTCTCGTTTAAGCTACCCAACAATATTAACTGTTGTTAAACATGGCAAGAGGTGAAGCATAACATAAACTATACCATCTAAACAATTTAAATGGGGCCGGATATAAAAACAACAAATCCGGTAAATCCCCATATGCATTTAGCAATTTAATGCAACAACAAGTTTAAACGTTTTAAATGTCGTTATCATGATGCGGATGACATATACAAGTTTTATGCAATTTTATGAAAATGTTGACATGAGCATGTTATGAAGCATTTGGTCACCATGGCGGAACAAAAAGGGTGCCACGGCGGCGAAACAAAAATGGTGCCACGGCAACATTCCGGTCCCGGTAACTCATGGAGATACCGGTGCAAAAGGAGGCGTGCGGATGTGCGGAACATGCTAGAGATGGTGGGGTGATCCCGGTTACCGGCTTCCCACGGTTCATCGGCATGGCGAACGAGGAGGAACGTGCATGAAGCAAACGGGCACGGTGCAAACATAGGGTGCATCTCATACAACACATGCATTCGGTCCACGGACGGCGTCTCGGGGTTATACCTTTGAAGCGTGCATTCGGGGCGGAACGCGTTTCGTAGAGGAAGTAGTCGTTCACGGGCCGTTGTGGAGGTAGTCGTTCACGGGTCGTCGTGGGAAGTAGTCATACACGACGTAGTGGAAGTCGTGGTACACGTTCGGAGAGGAACTTGACGCCCACGGGGTCGACGGTAGAGGTACATGACGCATCATGTAGTCGAACTTGGCATATCCGAAGGGGTACTTGACGAAATCCACATCAAATGTAGTCGTGCACGTCGTAGTCGGACTTGACAAAAATCACACCGGCTGTAGTGATACACATCTCGTAGACATCCAAGGTCATCGTAGAGGTACTCGTCGTCCACGAAACTAGCAGTGGAGCACACATGCCTCGGGTTTTGATCTTCAGGAGAAGCGGCGACTGCAGGTACATGGGGAGGCTACACCGGGGCCCAAGGCAAACAGGCGGGCAACGGCAACGAAGCACCAGAGATGGCAGCAGTGCCATCGGGGGCTGCCAGGAGGTGGAGCTCAAGCAGAGGAGGCTCGGGGTAGCGTGGTGGTGTGGTAAAACAGCAGCAGGAGGATCTGCAGGGAGGGAGAAGGCGGAGGATGGAGGTCCGGTGAGGCAGCAGAGGGATGGTGGCGCACGAGAAGAGCAACGGCAGGATGCGGCGAGGAGGAGGCCGCAGGTGAGGGAGGAGGTTGGGCACGCGGCGCATGGTGGTGGAGGCGAGATCCGGGCGCGGGGTTCCGTTCCCGGCGCCGGAATGGAGGGGGGCGCACCGGCGAGGAGAGGACGGCGGCTTGACGCGGCTCCGGCGACAGGGCGTGATGCAGGGGACTCGGGCAGGGGGTTGAAGAAGACGACGCGAGGCAGGGGCGTCGGAGTTGGACTCCAGTTACGGCGCAGGAGGCCCGACGCGGCGCTCGGAGGAGAGGGGCGGCACGCGGCCATGGCAGGGAGGCGATGGTTGCGGGCACACGAGGAGAAGGGAGGAAGAGCATCTCAGGCGCTCGGGGTCGAGCTCGCACGTGAGGCCCTCCGGCTCGAGGAGCTGGGGAATCGGGCGCGGGGACTCCTCCCTGGTGTGTTGCGTGTGTGGTGACGGCGCGAGGGAGGAGACGAGGGAGAGTGGGGGATCGGGCAGGGGGGTTCGGGCTAGGGTTAGGAGGGATTGGTGGGGGCGGCTGGGCCTTGGCCTTGGGCCGGCGTAGGAGGATGGGAGGCCCAGGCTGCTGGGCTCCTTCTCTCTCTCTCTCTCTCTTAATCTCTTTGCAAAATAGAAAAATAAAGAGAATGAAAAAGGGAAGAAAAGAAAGGTTAGAGAAAGAGTTGGGCACGGGGATAATTTTTCCGGACTCGCAAAAATGAGTTTGTTCCGAGAAAAATAGAAAGGCCATGATTGAAAGATTAAATTCAAACTCATTTGATTTAAATTCAAATGATTTGAATAGGAAGTGAGGTTTGGGAAGGTCCAAAAATGTTTGGATTTTTGGTGGAGCTCCGGAAAATGATGAAATAAATATTGGCAAGGTTGGAGACCAAACTTGAAGCAGAAAAGGAACGAAATTATTTTGTAAGTGTGTTTTGGTGATTCCAAAATAGGGGAATATTTAATATAGCTCCCTAATATTGGAGGATATGTTATAAAGAGAAGTCACCATGTGAGTCCCTCGATTTAAATGGATCGAAAAATCCATACAATTTATTTAGTTGAGGTTTTAAAAATTAATGATATGATGGCATGATGACATGATGCAATGCACATGATGCAAGGATGAATGCAACAAATAAAACAAATCACACGACGAAACTCGGAATAGCTGGAAGTCTTCTGGAGCGTCGGTCTCGGGGCGTTACATGCTTCCATCGGAACAACCCCCAAGCACACCATCTTGAACTTGATACATCGAATCTGTTGAGCCGGCAGATGAATCATCGTCAGAGAGGACGGCCGGCTCACCATCACCTTCAGATCCTTCAGGAAGTTCACCTCCATGGATGCAACCCACAAAGGCACGCTTCACGACGGGTTGAGCTCGGGCGGGTTTCGCACGCTGAGCCGTCTCGACGAGGTCGGTGCAGCTGTCCGGCTCAGGGCCCGGCTCACCAATCCAGCTGATGAAGACGTGAATTCCGCCAAAGGGGACCCGGTAGCCGTACTCAATTGAACCGGCATCGGGGCCCCAGCCTTCGTCGTCGATGTAGATCTTGCCGCGACGACTCTTGGTCATCCGGCCAACTGCGTATCCCTTGAGCCCTTCGAAGTTGCCCTTCAAGAACTCGAATCCACCGTGCGCTGGCCCCATGGTGGGCGCCAACTTTCATGGAATTGTCACGGCAGATGTCCTCTTGCAAGGACTTGATCGTGGAGCTATCGCAACTAGGAAGCTTTAAGGGGTTAATCGGGACAAAGGACACGTGAGGTTTATACTAGTTCAGCCCCTTACGGTGAAGGAAGGACTATGTCTAGTTCGGTTGGAATTGCTTGAGGTTTCGATGACCAGGGAGCGAGATACGCTATGCCCGGTTCTCGATCTCTTGTTTCTTGTCCCTAAGCGGCCAGCGGGTCGTCCCCTTATATACACGGGTTGACGCCCTACGGCTTACAGAGTCCCGGCCGTCTCATAAACAGTGTCCGGCTTGGTGACTAGTTATTTCTACCTTACAATACAAGTTGCGCCCTCATGGTGGCTTATCACCATGGGCCCTAAATCGTCTGTGGGCCTTTAGACCCTTTACTGAACCGCCATCTTCACATCTTGGTCTTGGGCTTCAGATGGGCTTCTCTTTGCGTAACCCGGCCCCTCCTGGCCGGCTTACGTACATAATTATATCCCCAATAGGTTTGATGTGTTTTAAAAATGTACAACCCATTTCTAATTACTGATGGGCCATTATCTCGGCCAGCCGAATGAAAGCTCTCCTCGTCTTGAAAGATTTGCAGCCCAATAGGGCTGACAAAGTGACTTACTTGGCAAATCACAAAAAAACTGGGATGTGGTCGTGGAGCCAGCTATCAGCCTCTCCACATACAGTACTCTTCCGATGGAAGTCGTTCCTTGACCATGTTGACCACGCCGCACGGAGAGCACCACGGCGGTGGACGACGGCGAGGCCTAGGAAGGGAACGACGCGGAGCCAGGGAAGACGCGACAGTGGAAGCCCGTGCAAAGAGGAGTACGAGGGTTCACTGGTTCGGCTGCTGTGTGAGGCTGCCGCCGCCGCAGGGCCTGGCCAGCGGTGGGAATAGTAGGGGGCGGTGAGGCCTCCGCGGCAGCACACCCGGCCACGGGAGGCATGACCATGCGGCACGACCGGCGCTGCTTTGGGCGGTTGGAGCAAGAAGACCGAAGGTTGAAGAAGCACTACGACCGTTGGATGGACATCGTACGGTCACTGGAGCTAGAATCGTTCATATTGACTAAGTTGACAAAGCCCTTCGTCCCCGTCAACTTAGTAGGCCCACAAGTCAGCCTCCCACCATGGTGGGTCCCAGCTAGCCGGGGGAGTATTCACTTTTTTGTGCGTAATAAGGAGGCCCTTCCGGTGGGTCCGAGCTGACAGCGGGGGGAACGTTTTTTTCGCGAAATACGGTGGCCCGTCAGGTGGGTCGCAGCAGTCAGGGGGCAAACTTTTTTTTCGCAAAATACGGTGGCCCGTCCAGTGGGTCCCTGCTGTGAGTTGGAGGAATCATTGTTTTCCGCGTAATAAGGAGGCACTTACTTGCTGCGCCCGTGGACCCAGCTGAGACTCTCCACGTACAGTATACTTCCGATGGAAGTCGTTCCTTAACCACGTTGACCTCGTCGCGTTCCGTTGCATGCATGCGTCCATGGGCGTGGTGCGTCCCCACTGTCAGCCTCTCACGTACAGTCATCTTCCGATGACTCCCGGTTGTTGACCACGTTGACCACACCGTGCCGAGCGCACCCAGACTGGAAGGACCCGGAGATGGGGAAGACGGGGCAGTGGAGTCACAGATGGAGAGGAGTGGGAAACTTCACTGGTTTGGGTGCGCGACAGCACAGCCGTGGTGCCGCCCACGGGAGACAGGAGCAAGAATAGAGGTTGAAGAAGGAGCACGGCTGTTGGATTAACATCCAACGGTCCAGCTGCTAGAATCATTTGTTGATTAAGTTGACAAAGCTATGCATACATGTCCACTTAGTAGGGCCACAAGTCAGTCACCAAATCTGATGGGTCCCAGCTGTCAACGGGATGAATAATTTTTTTCGCAAAACAAGGAGGCACTTCCTTCCGTGCGAAGATACAGCCGATGGGTCCCAGCTGTCAGGTGGAGGAAACATTTTTTCAGCTTAATAAGGAGGAACTTTCCTTGCGTGCGACCATGGACCTCATGGGTCCCAGCCGCCATGCTCTCCACGTACAGTCCTCTTCCGATGACTCTCGTTTGTTGACCACGCCGCATCGAACGCAGCGAGGCGGTGGACGACGGCGAGGCTCCGGACGGGAACGACTCGGAGATGGGAGTGGAGTTGCATATTGAGAGGAGGAGAAGGGTTATAATTGGTTCTGTTGCGGCGTGGGGCTATAGTCTATGGAGAATAACAAGAGGTGTTGAGGGGTGGAGGGATAGGCTGGCTGGTGGTGGGGTAGCGCTTCGCAGCGATGCGTGCTAAGCAGAGCCGCTAGCCGCCGGAGGCCAGACCAGGCGGTCCCGGCGATGCTGGAGGAAGAAGACGAGAGATTGAAGGTGCATGCCGGCCGTTGGATATAAATCCAATGGATGTGGATGACACAATCATTTGTTGACCAAGTTGACAACGCCCTGCGTAGGCTTCGACCTATTGTCCCACACGTCAGCCTGCAAAAAATGTGGCATATATTTAACCCATGTTTTCTAGAATATACAGTCCATTTGCTGGGCTGGGTGAACAAATAATTTCGCATCAATCAGGCCCATTTATATTTTCCAAGAAATCCCAGCCCATTTGCACTTCCTTGAAATACACGTATTAGGTGGGCTTGTTATATATATAATGTTATGTTAGAAGGAGCAATTGATATCAAAGAATAAACCGGAGAGGCACATTATATATATATATATAATTAAGAAATTAGCGAGTTATTGCTCAAAATAAAAATGAGTGCGTTATTATTAAATTGGTCCTTAAAATCTTCGCAAGTTTTTGTACGCAATCACGAGGATTTTCCTTGCCTATGAGTTGAAAACAACCAGGATTTTCCTTGCCAACTTCTGTTAAACATTTACTTTTATAAGTTAATAACACGTGGGATGTTTTTATAATGTATATATAAGTCTCTATAAAATATACGATAATAGTAATAATATAAATCTTTCCCTAATAATAAAGCACGGATTGACTCTTTGGGTTCATCGTCACAATACGCTTCTTTCCGTGAATTTACGCTTTCAGTTTTTTTTCCGTTAGTTTTGATCGACAATCCATCCAATTGCTGCGAGACGGTACTAAAAACTTTGTCCATCCAATTGGTCCACGTCCACATTCTCTTATTGGGCCTGCACGCATGTTTTGGCCTGCATGCACGCTTCTGTATCTGTACCTTACCTGATTTTCACACATGTACTCGGAGTAATCCCAACTTGATTGCTTACATGAAAGTCTACTAGTTTATATACCTAGGAAAATTGCATATCAACAACGAGCCTCTTGAATCAACAAACATAGAATGAGAACGAAGGGAAATTGTACAACAAAACGGCAGCCCGACGCGAAGCTGTTCAGTCCAGCTCTCGCCGGGGTGAGGAAGCGGAGGCGCAGCGCGTAGATGCCTGCGACGCAGCCTGTTCCACACACTGGCCACCTCTACACCACGCACGACATGGACACGAGCGCGGTGGCAGGGTGGCTTGAGGCTCATGGTGGACCGGATCCAGTGAGGGGAATGTCGGATCCGTCGGCTTGGAGAGGGAGGTGTGGAGGAGCACGTGGGACAGAGGGCGGAGGAGGATGGAGGCGGAATGCCGAGGTCGAGCTATGGACTCGGAGTGGAGGAGCCACGGAGAGGCCTGGGAGCCACCACGGCAGCCACGAGAGCGAGATGGGCCTGGCCATGCTCGGCAGTCGTCAGCCGACTTCGTGTTTCCCTGCTAATGATCCCTGACCACCTGCTGCCCGGGGTCGGCTACATGCTGTTATCTCAGTTTGCTTGGTAGTTTCATTCTTGCTTAAGATTAGACCTAGCCGTGTAGATGCAGATGGACATTGGAGGTACTGTGTTGGCACTGACGACTTGGATAAAAATATTTTTGTATGCACTCCGAGTGGGTCAGTCTATATACACTTAAATTTTCACATTCAGTTTCCTTCAGTTAGACGACAGCAAGGAGATAATGCACTCCTTTTTTCTGAAAAAATATCATAAGGGACATCTTTTGGAAGAATGACGAGCCATGTTGGCCGTAGTTGGAGTGAAAGAATTACAACTTTTTTTGTGCCAAATAATCAAATATAGCACTGGTTCAGAAAAAACCAAAACCATGAGAAATGTTGTTGTTGGATGTCAGTGTGCATCATATATCCTCTTGACCATGCCAGTCATAACAGCAACAACTTTCTTTAGGCTGGTGATGCTCATATTGTCAATCATTCTCACTGTGGTGCGTGAGACAAAAACTCCTAAGGTAATTGGTAATTTATGATGTTATTACATCGGAGCACATGTAATGACAGACCCGGTAAAGAAGAATAGAACGTAAGTGTGTGCCATATTTCTTTCCCGTTGCAACACACGGGCCCTTTTGCTAGTATATATAATGTGGTTAGAAGGGAAAACATAGATTGGACACAACATTACTTTTATAAGAGACCTGTGTTTTATACCCCACAGTAGGCATACTAATAGGTTCACACACAAATACAACAGTAAAGGTAAACATTCATATCAAACTCAAGTTCACAGGACACGTTCATATTCATAGCCAACATTCACTAACAACAACTCAAAAGATTCATATATACACAAGCTCAGCATATGTATGCATCCAAATGATTGATAGATCACACGACAATATTCATACATAATTCACAAAAAGATTCAGATATACACATGTTCAGTATGTTTATGCATCCAAATGATTGAGATCACAACCAATATGATCCATGGATGAAATTAATTACCTAGGGTACAGACTGGTAAATGGTGTTCATTCAGAGGTACTTCTTGCTAAAATTAGTTCTTGTACGAGTAAACTTTTGAGTACATAAGAGGCAGCACAGACAATCTGAACTTTGCTTGTAGGTTTATCATCAAATAGTGGCCTAGTGCCGAGGGAGGTTTGAGCAACTTGGCCACTACTTTCATCCAACTAGTTTACTGGCTCATCTTGGTCCTGTATCTCGCCAAAATTCTACATTGCAGACGAGAAAGGAGGCGGTTGAGAAAATGAACCACCCAATTCAACTAAAATGGAGCATCCTTGGCGTGCAGACTGATTAAGTGCCAGATGAATATACGCGTCAACCAACTTGTCTGGAATCTTTATACTCCATGCCATATAGTTCGCTACCATATGTGCCGATAACCAAAAGGCACAAGTTGGGACCAAAGACTGGACTGCATTTTTTTGGGCTATGCACCAAGCAATATTTTTGGCATTCACTCTCCTAATACTTGGAGTTTGACAATTGGTTGACGCCGGTTGATACTCGAATGAATATAGGCACTTCTTGTCAACATCGATACTTGTCTGAGTGAACTTTGGAGTACATAACAGCAGCATAAGTACCTGTCCATCTGATCATTTTGTGCAGTTCTACTGAAATCACCCGATGTAATGATTTGCCTGCGAGTTCAGGCTCCAAATTACTCCTTTATGAAATCGGCAAACAGTAGCACAATACCAAAGTACCAATACATATGACAGGCACAATAATCAGGATAAAGACTAGTACCAACCTGTGTGAGGTAGCATATCAATTACTATTTCCTTTGACTGGAAGCCGAGATAAGCCAAGCGACCGACAACAAAGGAAGAAAGCAAGCAGAGATTAGCGACTGACAGGAAACGACGGAAGCTATTGAGGCAATGAAGCACCCAAAGTTTTGTGCAGTTCCACCAAAATCAAGCATCCCTGTTGGCACATATATTGAGAGAGTGAGATTACTGTAATAGTGGGACTAGTTGATGAAACATACACTAACAAATAGAAGCACCCTCATTATCTTAAGGGGTAAAGTTAGCAACATAGTAGTCTTGCTTAAAGAGAGGTATTAGTTTATTTAATCAGTGCCAATTAGCTCAACTCAACACTCAAAGCATTGCCATTTATCATAGGTTGCAAAACTTTAACGTGCAAAGATAAATGAGTTTCTCATGATAGTAGCACGATACAAATAGAGATGACAACAAACTAATATGGATGAAGGCCTTAGGCCCGTACCAACCTGAGAAAAAAGCTTATTCATGTAGTCCCATAAGAGATGATAAAGCACTCACTGGAATCACACAATAGTATATATTTTTGTGCACTTTAAATGTATTGTTGAAATCACTCTTGTTTACCAGTGCTGAGATTATATCGAAAGATTATCAAGAACTTCCAGCAGAGTTAAAGCACTGGCTGGGATACAGTTCATTGTATTGTCTTGTGTAGTTCCACTAAAATGTATGATTCGCACAACATGATCCCTGTTTGCACAAGTAGGAACAAGGTGAAACCTTCATTAGCTTAGTGAGAAAGGATAGGAAGACATTAGCATATTACTCAAACAGTAGCATCAAATTCATGATGGACAATACACAAAACATTGCCTCATTGAACCAATGGCAATAAATTGACATGCAAAACAATAGCACTATTATGTCATGACACTAATAATATTCCCTCCCTGCTCCACCACATGATTCACCTCCATAGACAAACATACACACATACATGATTCAGCATAGGGTCCTACTAAAGATTTGTTTAACTCCAACAGGAAAATTAGGCAGTAATAAATTAGTGGTACTTAAGTACTCCTAATTAATTAAGTGAGACAGCAGAAGTGGAAGGGCTCCCTGGAGGATCGTCTCACATGTAAGGTAGTCGTTATCAGAGCCCTTGGATGGCCTCGACTGAGGCTTCTGGCTTCAGCAAGATCGCCTTGGCACTGTTTATTCTTCTTCTTCTTCTTCCTCTTCATGCTCTGTTTCTCTTTCTCCTCACCAGTTGGTGAAACCAAGTACATGATTGGCCTTCTAATTCAAAATTGGTTTTGTCAGTGAGGGAGTACAAGTGTACTAGTAAAAAACAACATTATTTTCTCATGGCAGTCGGAAAATAGAGATGAACACATGCATTAAATATCATTCTTACCTAAAGGAAGGTTATGGCGCAAATATGGATGATGAGGAATGGAACACAGATCTCCCTTTGTGCAGTTCCACCAAAATGAACCAGCTGTTCCATTCTGACATTCCAGTTAAACATCACAAAAGTCACTTCTTTTAAGAAGAGTTTTGTGTAGTGCACCAAAAGGTCACAACAGCAACCAGGTGAATTGGATATCCCTGTTTGCACAAAAAAGGCACAGAGGAAACAGTCAGAGTCTCAAACAATTACAGGCAAAAACATTTGGCTAAACTTGTCATGGCTTATAACAGTGGCATGGCTTCATTTTTACCAGGTACATTAGATTAAGAATAGTGGGTGCACCAGAAGTCCAGCACCATGTATGTAAATAGGGGCATAAAGTGGTGATTCATAGTTTGTTGCCCCGAGAAACAAACATCCAAGAAACATATCTGGGTTGGTCCCATTTTGTTCACTCTAGCCACCTACTCCTATGTGTGGATAGCAAATCTAGTCCTGGTCATACCACTATGTGTAGCGTTACCCCTATATTTCCCTTTTCGACCAAGAGACCGGTTGGATGACCAGTCTGTACTACTTTCACCCCCTTTCCTTCCTGTTTGTACCAGGTCCGATGTACATACTAAATTCCCCCACCCCCACTTTATTTCCTGTTTGAACCAAGTACTCCCTCCGTCCGGAATTACTTGTCATCAAAATGGATGTGTCTAGAACTAAAATACATCTAGATACATCCATTTCAATGACAAGTATTTTCGGACAGAGGGAGTACAAGATTTGACTCCATGAAGTAGCTTTACCTCTAACAATAGAAAAAAAATACGTGACATTGGACCATCCAATCGAGAGGGGCTGAGAGGTAGAAAATGATGCACATGCAGCGACGTAGCGAGCTGGGGAAGTAGAGCTAAGGCAGTTTTGAACGAAGATATACCTGAAGGTCGTCGAGATGTGGATAGGTGGGCGGCGGGAGGCCGGATCTGCCCACATGCAACGATGAAGGGATCGGAGGACCTCCCGCGCCGGCGCTCGACCAGAGATAACGGTGTGGCCGGCAGTGGGTCTCCTCCCTCGCTGTCGACGACGGCCTAAATGCTGCCCCTCCTCCCCTTCACCGGTGGAGGGGGATACGTCCGGATTTGTAACCAGCGGTGAGGATAGAAAGCCAATGTTTTTTGAAGGGAGAACGACAGTGTTACTACCCCTATCTTGTTTAGATCTGGAGAGGATGAGAGTGTGTGAATAGAGCAACCCTAGCAAGCAAGCGCGGAGGCTCCGGCCTATATATACGTAGTGGGGTAGTTTTCCTTTTTCACTCCATCAAAATAATCGTTTAAAATTGTGTACTACTACATGCCAGGTCGTGGTTTTTTTAGTTGTTGATTGTTTTTTGAGATATCTACCCGCTTGTTCCAAGTGGTGTTACGGTGTGCCAGGTCGCACTTTGTATCGTTCAAGTCTGGTACTACAAGTCCCTCCATTAAATGAACAACCACCCCCTCATAAAAATTGTGAACAAGCCCACGGCTAAAATTAGCAGAAACGTGGGTTGCCCCAACATGCATTATTATTTATATTTTCTACTCCCTCCGTTCCTAAATATAAGTTTTTTTTTATTAGCCACACCTAAGACAAGATTTTTTTTAATAGCAGTGAACCCCACATGTCATAGACACAAAAATTGTGGCAAGATTCCCTTAGGCAAGACAAAGTGTGTCTAACAATTTGAGCAACTCAGGTTAGGCAAGTGTGGCAAGTGTGGGAAAAATAATGTGGCAACATAAGACAAACATAGTCACAATCCAAACAGCCCCGTAATTTTTTGTGACATGCATGAAAAATTTAGTTAGTTAAATTTATAGTCAAAATTTGGCAAGGTGCATCAAGTCAACACATGCAAGTATCAAAAGGAAAGTCACGGCATGCATGCATGCGTTGTACTCCCTCCGTTTCCAAATATAAGTCTTTTTAGAGATTGCAACAAGTGACTACATATGAAGCAGAATATGTCTACTCCTACATACGAAGTAGCCCATTTGAAATGTGTAAAAAGACTTATATTGAGTGCAGTGCTTTGATGTGTCGCGTCAACTCGTACAAGACCGTGAAATTTGATTACTACGACGCCCTCTCCCTCGCGGACTGAGCTCCGGTGCCTTAACTGCACCTGCCTTTGGCTGCATGACAGGAGGGCCAACCACCTGTTGGGCCCACCTGTCATAGACGCAAAGGCAGGAGCAGTAAGTAGAAGCTTTCGCTACACGCTATCCCTCCCGCACGAGGTGGACGGACATGCAGCAGTGGATTCGATACTGTAGAAGTAGGAGTAACATCATTGTTTGTCTTCTTGAAGAGGCGAAGAGCCAAGCGCAACCCGAACGTGGCAGTTGCGAACGCTCGCATGGTGCGGTTCCTTGGAGTACTAGCCAGGCTCTTGCATGAGACAAAATTGCAATTGTTTAACAATTAAACTCCATTATCCATTGGTTGATACTCATTCTGCATAGGTCCACGCGCTTAGCACCGTTTCCTCCTGGGTCACCAATGTTTACTTGCTAATTAATAACATTGCATGCAATGAACTAGCCATTGCAAGTCATTAAAAGCATACACACCTCTCATCTCTTATTGGTTGATATGTCAAGAAACAAGAAACAAGGTAGAAGTTAATGCACCGTGCCTAAGTGTTTTGGGACTATTTGGTTTTTGTAAGATGACTTACACACCTAGACGGAGGGAGTAGTATAGCCCTGTAAACTAGAAAGGAGTATTTGCCTTTCTAGAGATTTCAACAAGTGACTAGACTACACCATGTGCAGTACTCCCTCCCTTCTGGTTTATAGGGCTCAAATCTCAAATCTCATGAACCAAGGCATTTTGCGATTGGAGGAATGTATCTCGTAGTTTACAAAACTACCCTAATTAAACTCATGCATTAATTACATAGTTCTCTCGTTTTCCTCTCCGCCTTGGTCGCGGTGCACAATATTGAGCACTCCTATATGACTAGCCGCTCTATCTACATGCGGGACATTTCAAAGCATCCGGGCCCGCGTGCCATCCACCAAATCACAACGAGGTGCTACAGTCGAGACTCACCTGTCACCCCAGTGTGGCCGTCATGACCCGTCATATCACAAAACTCACACCTTTACCAGCAGTGGTAAGGTGGCCTCCAAGTTGGACTGGACAAAGCAACCATCATTTCACTGGAACGCTCGTTCAAGCCCTTTCTTCCCTTTCTTGAAGAAAACCTCACTCCAGGCTACTCACTTCTGCCATTTTTCTTCTGTACCGACGAAGGAAAGGTGGGCGAATCAATTATGCTGCTATATTTTCATTCCAAGAATCTTCTTTTTGTGAAGCACCGACCGATTCTCACATCCTATTATTTTCCCGTTTTCATTGCGATTGTGGTTTCCTTTCGATTGCTTTTTGTTTGTCAGTTCATTGATGGATCCTGTAGCACTAGGCAAAGAGTTGCCGGCGGACAACCCACTGGAGACAGCGATCTCCAGGAAGCGAGCACCGACCAACGAGTTGACCATGTTGGCGGGCCAACCCATGGAGACGAAGAACTCCAAGAAACAAGCACTGGCCAAAGAGTTGAGGACGTTGGCGGACGATCTCCTCAAAGGAAGTTGGAAGAACAGCAAGGGCCCCACCGTGCCTACCCCAGGAACTCTGATTGCCACCTATGTGAGGCTCAAGACTGAGTTTGAGGAGATAGTCGCCGTTGAGAAGCAGTATTCGCCTGGCACGGTGATGGCCCCCATCGAGGACGAGGAGATGGCCCCCGGAGGGATGAGATCCCCCGGTGAGCTGCACAAGGTAAAAAATAATGGCTTATTACCATAGTTGTGGTTTTTGATCATTTGCAATGTGCTTGCTAATATGTTAGGGTTGTGCAGGTGCCGGTGGACGTCCTTGATGATTCCGATGTCGTGGCCCGTCCTATTGGCATCGCCCTAGAGATCGATTCCGATGCCGCTGTCCATCCTGTGGATATCGCCCCAGAGATCGATTCCGATGTTGTGGTCAGTCCTATGGACATCGCCCCAGAAATCGATTCCTATGCCGCTGTCCGTGCTGTGGTCATTGCCCGAGAGATTGATGACAAGAAATAGTTGGTCGCGCTAATCCTTCAGGGTAGTTTGCATTGCCCTGTGTTTAATTACCAGAATGATGCATGTTATCAAACCATCTTAGGGCTAGTGCACTGTCTTGTGTGCGCGGATCTTGCTACTTTTGTTTGATAGTGAATCATGCGATGAATCATGCGAACCCTCTATGAGTTATGGAAACAGATGTATCCTCACCAGCTTTTGATGTAATATATGGCATGCTTAGATGTAAGTTTGAACTGTTTATCATATCAGCAGGGCTTGTTTGATGATTCTTGGTGTTAGTAGGCTAGCTACTGTGCGATCTATAGTACTTGCAAAACACTCACCGAAGAGAAACGTTGGGGCTGATGAGCTCGTGGTACGCTTATACTTATCCCTTGTCGATCGACCAATAGCCCTAGCTCCTAAAATTGTAGGCTTAGCGATTGATCAGACAATAATCGACATACAATCAGGCCTCATTTGGTTCATAGGGTAGGAAAATCATAGCAGAAGTATAGAGAACGTGCAACACAAAATCATAGCAGTGCAGAGACGTACTCCCTCCGTTCCAAAATAGATGACCTAAGCGGGCTAGTTTGGCCTAGTGGGTTTCAGTGATATGACGTGGTACAGTGTCGTCCAGTCTTCGCGTGTGGTAGCAGTATTGCGGGTACCGTAAGTTTTCTTGAAGAAGCGGAATTCAACGAAGTCATGATGGTTCCTTCGCCCGAACAACTTACAGTGGGAAAGGTTGGGCCTGTGATACGACCGGGGTAGACCAGGATAATTTTGTGCATGGCAGGTGGACCAGGATGGTCGACGTCCCACATGTTAGTGAATGAAAGTATTATTTCCGATATAGAGGACGAGCAACAAGTATTCATTGTTTATTTTTGATGAAAGCTATTGTCTCCACTGTTACGACGGATGAGTGTGAAACATGGCAGCCCAATGAACTTGGCATGTGCACCACTCCCTCCTTCCTCATGTAATGCCCAGGTTACAGCTTTTTCTCACTTTCTCTCTATCTATTTCCTCTCAAATGTTTTTTACCTTTCTTTTTTAAGACACAATTGTTTTTATGCCTTTTTTAGAATTATTTTTTATACCTAGGAGCACGTGTAGAGACGGGCTCTTGCAGAGCCCACTCCTTGACTTTGTCAATGCCTCTCTCTCCTCCACATAAGGAGTACTACTTGCTATGCATGCATGCGGCGGGCAGCTGGCGTCTTGAGGGGCCAGGGTGGTGAGAGCGGGCTCCGGAAGCGGTCCGGACTCCAGCATAGCCCACCTCACATTATCACCATATATTTCTTGGAGTCCGTGCACGACGGGCGGGCAATCTCTTCTCCCTCCCATGTTTCTCTCTTTTCAGCCGACGCCCGCCAAGCGATTAGATTTCGTCTATCGACGGTTTATTCAATTACGATCCCACATGTCAGTGAAATTGCAAGACAACGCGTGTCCCCTCTGGTGAGCGGCCTGCGAGCCGGACTGTCGGGGTTGCGACGCGTACGAGTCGTAAGTGTGCCACCTTTTCCTTTAGAACTTGCGAAGCGTAGAATTTTCGCGCGATCGATCGATAGAAATCCAGAACAAAATGATGAGGGCGGTGCTTTCCCGCTCGTTAGGCGGGCTAGTTTGAGTGATATGACGTGCTGCAGTGCCGTCCACTTGCTCCATTTTTATGTAAGCAAGAGTTTACACTCTTACGCGGGAGGAGTGCGAAACACCGCGGATCTGATTTTGATCGAGGGATAACTGTTCCCTGCCAAATAATGGAGGATTGTTAGCGATTATAGCATGATAGTTAGGGCATCTCCAGCACTGGCCCACAAATTTACACCGGCATCTGTCCGAGGACACTGATGGATGCCATCCGATGCTGCCCGCATACCTTTCGACAACTATATGAACTAACCGGACAAAATTCGTGCAAACAAAGCAAATTTCAAATTAACCGGATGAAATTCATTACATTTCAAAAACTTTTCCTACAAACTGGACGAAATTCATTACATATTTTGCACAAACCGTACTAAAACTTACTGTAAACCTAATCTAAACGATCGCCGGCGCCCGACCACCATGTCCGGCCATGAACCCGAGAAAGCCGGCCATTGCCTTTGCCTCCTCCTCATCCGCCTCGATAACCTCCTCCTCCGGAGCACAAGGTTATGAAGATTTCCGCCTCCACATCACAGTCAAGCGGCTAATCGACCGCCGATGTTTACCCCACCAAGCTTGGCATCGAGTGAGTGAAGTAGCGGTGGCCTTCCCGGGACCAGAGCAGCAGCGACCTACCATGTACTACTCTTCCTCACTGCCGGCTGCGCTCGCGCACGCGCGCCGGCTTCGTGGTCGTGGCGGCGGAGGGCGGCCGGGGGGCAGCGGCGATCTCCTTCATTTGCTCCTGCGACAGTACGTCTAAGAGAGCTTTGGAGCGTGCCCGGAGCAGAGCCGCCGATGTCCCTCGTTTGCTCCTGCGACAGTACGTCCAAGAGAGCTTCGGAGCGCCAGGAGGCCATGGTTGAAGTGGTGCAGATAGAAGGAAGGGACCGGAGGAGAATAAGTGTGGGTCTTTGGCTATGGCTGGGAGCTAGGGATCAAGTTAATATAGTGGGCGAATGGCAATGAGCCGCGGCAGACGGATGGACAACTGGCGCCGGAGTAGGTTCGTCGGGCGTCAATGCGGACGCTGCTTCAGTGACTTAACTGCAGATGCATTTGGGCTACTGACATGTGGGCCCAATGGGCATCTGGCCCGCATGTTAGTGACACACCAATTGCACCTGCAGTTAAGTCCGGTGAATGCGGCATTGACATTCTGGAGAGATGCTGACCGTTTCAAGCGGGAAGCGCGCACTAGCGATGCAAGGGGTTTCGGTGTGCAGTGGCACTAAGATCGGTCGCTCATGATAGTACATACTCCGTACCATACTACCATAGTACCCTCTCTAGCTTAGGCTGTTTTATAGATTGTCGTTGTGATGGACGATATACATGAGCAAGGCGGTCCGAGTATGACCGTTGGTGTTGAGCCAGGTGAATACATGCTCGGCGTTCATGTAGGCCTCCATCAAACGTCTAAACAGTAATGTCAAGCACCGCCGGGGTGCGCAAGTGATGGGCTCGTCGTTTGTGTTGCGCCATGAGCAGGACTTTGATTTGAAGGGCGACGTGCATGCATTAGCATGCTTTGACAGCATGAGCGTGAGTGTCTGACGCGAAGTATTTCATTTTTATTTGGCTGACGAGGGTGCGTTGTAGCGACAAGTCCGTGGTTTGATTCCCCACATACGCATAATTTTGGTTTTTACAGTATTTCTTTCTCCATTGACAGGTAGACCCGCGTAGATAGATAAAGAACACGAGCTGATGAGGCGCATGCGGACTATTTGACTGGTCAACCAGACAAATACGGAGCTATATGCTGAGCCAGTGACCGTATAATCACCATATCTCATATACAATGATCTAAGTGAGCTATCAAGACAAGTTCGATGACTGCCAATGCATTTTACTCGGTAATAAATGACCAAGATTGAAGGGGAATCCAAATTTGCTTCGTCTTCTGTCCTTGAGCTCTTGACAAACCAATGGACTATACGATTGTCCGGCCACTCCACCCCAGAGCTCTCACCAAGTGTCGTTCATGCCACCGCACCGCACACTAACCGGTAAGGCAGCGATGGCATCCCGCCGCGCCGAGTTCCTCACCGCCCACGACCGCACACAAAATGGTAGGGAAGTGATGGCATCCTACCGTGCCGAGTTCATCGCCGCTCGCGACCTCACAACTATGTGGGAGGAATTTGAAGATGCCAAGGCCGAATGGGCGGGAGGGCAAGAGGCGGCCAAAGCCGCACAGAGGGAGCAGAAAAGTCAGAAAGCACTCAAGAAAAGAGAGGCCCACCACCGCAAGAAAGAAAAGGATGCACGCGCTGCTACGAAGAGGTCGGCAGAGATCCAAGCACGGTGGGGTGTCGCCGACAAAGCCGGGAAGGAGAACGACGGCGTCTAGCCAGCATGTGAGAAGTAGTAGTACTAGTAGTTAGTGTGTGTGTCTGTGCACGAGCATGTACCAATACTACTAGTTACTACTGTAGTTTTTAGAGCAAATTACCAGTACATTAGCCTAGACTAAATGGAAAAATTTCCTATCCTAAGCATCAAATGGCATCTCTTTCTCTATAGGAATTGAGATGCATGTCATCTCACTTCCTATGATTTTCATATTCCTATCCTATGAAGGAAGGAAGGCCTCTGTTGGAGTAACTACTGTAGCTAGCAGTACTGCTGGTACACTAGTTTTCTTCAAGAAGCGGAATTCAACGAAGTCATGATGGTTCCTTCGTCTGAGAAACTTCAAAGTGGGAAGTGGGCCTGTGATTTGACGGCTCATTAGTCATTGTTACTGCGGCGCGACGACCTGGGTGACTCTCCCTTGGAGTTCTGCGTGCATGGCAAGTGGACTAGGATGGTCGACGTCTCACATGTTGGCGAGCGGAAGTATTCTTTCCGATATCGAGGAGCAAGGAAACCGCGTGGTATAGTATCACTGTTGATTGGTTCGCAAAAAAATAATGTCACTGCCGATTTATAATTATTTTTTATTTCTGATGAATGCTAGCGTTTCAACTCTTACGACGAAGGGTGCCAAACACGGCACGTGCTGGATGTCCCACAAGTCAGCGAAAGGAGTGGGACATGAACAGCGTGGTAGAGCCCAGCGTAAAAAAACAGCGTGGTAGAGCGTCTCCACTTCTTCCACTTCTGAGTCGGAGACCACACGTAGTAGTACTTAGTGGTATGAACGATACAAAGTGCGACCTGGAGAGAAAGACACGTCTAGTTGGAAGGTCTCGGGGCATACACGTAAACAAATATAAAAGTTAATATGTGCCTCCAACTAATATAGTAGTAGTAGAGTACTTAGGCACGTACTCCATAACATCACCGTGCATTGCACGTACAACATTTAGTGGTAGTACATAGTAAGAGACAAATGCCGCCCAAGAGTTCCCTTCTCGACCTACTTTTGGGTGTTTGGTAGAGTGTATGGAGGGTGCATGAGTCCACACTAGTTTAGCACAAATACACTAGAAGCATGCATGAAGAGGGGTGTTGAGTTGAGCATGCATGAAGAGGGAACAACTATGCTGAGAAGAGAACGCAACCAAACACACCCTATATGCCACGCATGTTCATACCATTTGTGCCTTTCTACTTCACTTACTACGCTACATTACTCAGGTTCGTGCATCCACTCCTGGGTACATGTCCGTCTAGTAGTTCCAGTCCCACGTGTTCTTCATATAGATGGAACGATCCTTGCATAACACGTGCACCTTGATGCTAGATGTCTCGCATGTTGGCAAAAGGATGAACAAAGCTCACGCAAAAAAATAGAGTGGGAGAACATAGACTCTGGACGACCGAGAAGGAGCAAGGAACCTCGTGGTGGAGCGTCTACACTCATAATATTTAATATTATTCAGCGATATAAAATTAACCAATCATCTCCATAGTGGACTGGAAGAGTACGAAACACGGCAGCCCAGTGTAGTTACATCATACTAGTACATGGCTAACCCACGCTATCACCATATTTCTCGGCTTCCGTGTGACACCTATCTCTAGTAATCCAGCAGCCCATATCGCTTCTCCCTCCTCGTCTCTATCAAAGTGCGGCGGGCTGGCATTTCTGCCGCCTATTGAGGTCGGTTAACTATCACATGTTAGCGACATTCCAAGAGCATTCTAAAAAAATTCCTTTCACGTTCCGTTTTCAAAAAGAAAAAAATCCTTTCACGTACGAATTTGCCTGTATGCTTTGAGCAACTTGCATGTCCTATACTGCTCCTGTTTGATACTCTAACTTAGCTAGAGGTTAGACTAACTCATGACTAACCCTGAACTAACAGTAGCCAAAGAGGTGTTTGGGTGACAGGGTTAGATTGACAATAAATGCACTTCATGGAGAGAGAAAAGTGATTTTTCAGTGGTCCCAATGAGAACTATCTCCAGTTAGCACCTCTTGGGTGGGATAGTTTTTTTTGGTGGGTTCGGTGCAACTTGCTCCAATTTAAACCCTCATGCTTGGATACTTTAGGGCTATTTGAGCCCCAACTAGCCCAAACTAACTCTAACCCATGGATCCAAACAGGGCCTATGGCCAGTCTCGACGCGGAGCAGTCGCGTGCATCGGGAAGCGGCGCTCTCTCGGCCGTCGCGCCACTTCAAAGTCGGCACCAGTGAGAGGTCGCCTCCGCTCTGGCCGGGCATTAATGCGGCACTGACGCTCCAGGGCGACACTGACCATTTCATGCGGGAAGCGCGCGCTGGCAAGGGAGTATAGGTTTTGAACCATTTCAGGTGTAGTACTGGTAGTTTGCAAAACTACTCAATTATTGCACTCAGTTTCCTAAGAAATTGTGGTAAAAAACGTTACTCCACAGCCTGCTTCCCTTCTCCTTCCTCTTCCACCGCCCGCGCACGTCCGCGGGAAGCGACCGGTCAACCCTTATATAGGAGTGCTAGAACAAAAAGATGCATGCATGACCACTAAAATTTCCATATTAAAGCGCCGCTCCGGCGGGAGTATGGCGTATGTTGTTACCTTCGGCCGGCCCAGGGCTACCGGGCGACGGTGACTAGAGAAGAAGCGGCGGGAGGGGAATGAATGCAGCTACTATTTGGGTTCGCCTTCCGGCTTAAATAAATGCGCAGCATCACGTGTACCCGCGGGTGCACAAATTGTAACATACGTGTCTGCTTAAGTCGGCGTCACGTAACTGGTGTGTGTGTGTGACAGAGATTCTGAGAGTCAGAGTGCGTGTGTGCGACTCTACTCTTCGGACATGTACTCAACCTTTTACATCGGGATATAAGTATAATGGTATTTACTTTAGCTAGTGATTTACATGGCCATGTTAACGTGGTTGTGTCAAAAAAATGTCACTTCCTGCTCGTGATTTGCGTTATATAATTATAAGCAAGATTCTCGTGCATTGCAGGGAACATCAATATGCATTTTTTTACAAAACACCTGTTGTGATTGACCCATGCAGGAGTAATCCCATGTGCAAAAACTAATGATATCTCAAGAATTTTATCGGAAAACTGGTATCTCGAGAATGTCATCGAAAAAATGAAAGATGAGAGATAAGGCGAGGAGGAGTGGAGCGTGGTGGTGACTCGTGGTCGGAATGGGCGGAGGCATGGGGATGGACGGTGCCGGCAGGCGGCAGGCGGCCACCATGCATGCTAGATTGTTCCAAAGACTTATTCCTTTTTAATTGCTGAGCAACATGAGGTTGCAGGAGATAATGATGTGGAGAGAGGTGCGGGTATCTTTTGTAAAATTATCATAGTTTGCTTTCTATCCACAAATATAGATCATACGGTCTATATTACAAGATGGCAGGCACACCATCACCACCAACTCGTTTTTTATAAGGGTACAGATGATAAGTTTGCTGACTACTAAAGTAAAGTGGAATTTGTCCATGTTATGCAAGTAAATAAAGGTGATTGTTTATCATACGGGTAAGGTTGGATGAAGGGTGGTAGGAACAAATGCTCCGCCTAGAGCATGTGTGTGTGAGATGGAGTCTTAGTGTGTGTGTGAGAGAGAGAGAGAGATGGAGTCTTAGTTTGTGTGTGTGTGAGAGATAGAGATGGAGTCTTAGTGTGTGTGTGGGGGGGGTGTGTGCATGCGTGCGTGTGTGTGTGTGTGTGTGTTTGTGTGTGTGTG
>NC_041382.1:570677808-570700031 GCF_002162155.2 Triticum dicoccoides
GGGGGGGGTAGCTAGAAGGAGATTGTTAAGTGTGAGTGTGTGTTTTACCCATCCAGGCGGAAGTTATGTGCACAAAAGAGGAGAACGATTCGATGTGGCGTTAGGATTGAGGATAATTAACTACGTATGGAGACATAAAGACCTTGAACGTGCATGTGTGAGAGGTATACATGTATACGTGGGATGTGTGTGTGTGCACACGCGCATGATCAAGATAAAAGAAAGAAGACATAAGTCATAAGATCAACGACATGGGAGAGACGGATCGGTATGACAATATGCATGCATGTGAGAATGCAGGGAAGAAGGCCTGATGATTGAGCATGTGTTTTTCTCTTTAAGAGATAGTGGTGTGGGCTGGAGCATGCATCTATGGCGAGCAGAGGGAGTGAGGCGCAACGATTGTGCAAAAGAGACCAACCTATAAATGCATATGTAAGGAGAGACATATATAGTGTGGGTGATAGGAAGCAAGACTCCGTGCAAGAAAGAAATGTTGACGGAGAAACTACAGATAGATACAGAAGGGACATCCGCTAGTTTGGGTGTTGGAGATGATCGTCGGGTGGTTCAAAGGGTGAAGTTATATATGTGTGTGAGAGGGCACTTGACTGCATGTAGAGAGAAACATATGTAGTGTGCGTGATAGGAATCAAGAGTGAGGGCGAGAAAGAAGGTTGATGGAGAAACAGATAAATAGAAAGATAAAGATGCTAGCTAGTGTGTGTTAGAGATAGGAGTCGAGTGGATCAGAAGGCTGGGTTATGTGTGTGGGTGTGAGAGAGATAGAGAGAGGGTGCATGTGAGTCACATACAAACATATATCAGAGAGAAATGAGATCCAGAGAGATGGAGTTTTGTGTCTGCGAGAGAGAAAGATATTTCACAACGAGAGTGATAGCTAGAGAGACATGAGAGGGAACACAAGATATCTCTAGGGAGAGAGGGTGTGTGTGAGCGACATACAAGAGAACAATGGAGAAATATGAGACCCTGGGAGACAGAGTTTGTGTTTGTGTGTGAGAAAGAGATATTGAAGAGGAAGAGTCGTAGGTTCTCATATCTAAGGAGCGAAAGACATCTCTGTATGAGGGGTGTGCGAGTGGCACACATGGGAATAGTAGAGAGAAATGAGACCCCGGGAGACAAAGTTTTGTGTTTATGTGAGAGAAAGAGATTCCACATGGAGAATCATAGTTAGAGACACATAGCAGGGAGCAAAGTATACTTAGAGAGAGATAGAGTGATGAAGGTCGAGGGAGAGAGTACCGTTAGTGTGTTACAAAGATACAAGATCATTGTCGACATACAGGTAGCACGAGAGGTACCTGAGAGACGATGAACGCGTATAAGTCCAGGGAGATAGTCCTATATAAGCATGAGTGATAGCTATATGAGACGAATATCTGGATTAAAGGGGATTCAAATATTTAAACTGGAGATCACGACATCGATAATATCATAATGCAAATTGGTGTATCAAACATGCATATTCATTTGAATTTGGGCACATGTGTAATGTTATATAGTTTATCAATATTGGTGATCCATAGATTCTTCAATTACAAACAATACAAGGTTTATATGCAATTAATGTCTAAATGGGATTACACTATATGTTGCGTGTGTGAAACACATTATACATGTTTGAGAAGTAAAAAAACCCGCATGAAACACACATTAATTGGAGACAGTTAGCAAGGAATGCATACATTGGATTTCAAGATAAAGTGGTTTCAAATATTTGAAAATCCAAATTGATGGATACAACCTTATGAATCTGAGATCATGCCATTTGCAAACCATATTTATGTATAAATGGTGTTGTGCTTTTGAAAGTATATATAAAAAATGATGTATATAGAATGTAATTCCAATTGAAAATGGATCCCGCCCGGAAAAAATAGAATACAAACGGGATTCGAAATGAGTTGGCATGGTAAACGTGCACTCTGTAAAATTTGAACGAAGTGGGGAAAGTCGCAGTAACCGCCCGAAACCAAAATATGCGAGATGGAAATCACTACTGCCTATCCCTGCCATGCAAAGCCTATCTGCTGGATTTCTATAGGTTTCGATAGGGGTAGGTTTGTAATTTCACCCAAACGTGACGTAACTGCCTCTCACCCGGATTCATACACGGTGGGCGCCAAAACACAGTGTGTCCTCGGCCGAAATTGACTCCCTCCCCGATTCATATTCATACACGGTGGGCGCCAAAAACAAACTCTCGTCGGCAAATATTCGGTGTATGCGAGATTACCGTCCTATCCCCAACCGACTAATGTTGCTGTGATGTAGTAGAAATTTGAAATGGGGGCTAAGTTTGTAAATTTCCTCGCATTTGAGACAAGCGCGCCCTGAATACATGGTTCCCCCTTCCTCTCTACCTCCCTTTTCCCCATTCGTACTCCGTGGGCGCCAAAACACCCTCTCCACCCCACCCTCCTCCGTCCGCCGCCGTCCGCCACCCCATCCACCGCCGTCCTCCTCCACCATGCCGGAGCTAATACCCTGATGCCGCCGTCCATTATAAGAGATCGACCTCTCTCATCCACGGCTTCGGGCCGGGATCCTTGCATCCCGTCCTCTCGCTTGATCCCCGCCGTCGTCCACCTTGTTGGCGCTGCTACTACAACCGTCTCGTCCACCGCACCCCGCCGCCACCGTCTACCCTCCTAGATCTGCTTCCACGCCAACGACAGCCATCGCTACCGCAGCACCGTCAAATTCTCAGCAGATGAGTACACAGCGCCGCACCAGAGGTGGTACTCTTTCGTATCTGCTCAACTTATTTATCGCAGCAAGAAAATAGATCGCCACTGCTTTACTCTGATTTCTTGTCTTGGTTGTGAAGTTGCCTTTGTCCAGTTTGCACATTCAGATCCGCCATGGCACGCTCAACACTCTACTCCCAATGCTTATGGTTTTCCCCTTTTATATTCCACACTAGTTAAGTCACAGTAGACTAAATTTCAAAATTGGGTCAGTCGATTTTTCAGAGCTCGTCGGAGTTCGCCGATGCGATCGAAGGGGCTCGGGTGGTTGTGGGGCCTTGCCGAACGAAGAAAACTCGACGCGGGTGGGGGTTGGGGCGGAGGTGGGGGTGGGGGTGGCGGAGGAACACAGGCGGTGGGAGCCGGTGGTCCGGCCGGCAGCCCGTGCGCTGTTCTGTATGGGAAGAATCAGAGACGAGGAAGAAGAAGGGTTAGGAGACGTAGGATCTTCATCCAACCACCTGAAATGGTCGAGAGACAGCTGGGAGTTGCATTCTTAATGCGCTCTGGTTCATCATGTGTGGGCACTGCGCAACCAACATTTTATTATCCAAAATCTGCTTGCTCTTCTTTACCATGTTCCTCTTCCATTCTTCTTTAATATGTACTCTCTCCGTTCCTAAATACAAGTCTTTGCATAGATTCCACCATGGACTACATATGGAGCAAAATAAGTGAACCTACACTCTAAAATGTATCTGGATACATCTGTATGTGATCCATAGTGGAAATCCCAAGACTTATATTTTGGAACGGAGGGAGTATGATAGTAGTACAGTATGTTCCTTGTACTGAAGATGAGCAGGGACGTTTGCAGTGTAGAGGTCTATACGGTCGGTTGTGATGGACACTTTGAGCCTCTTTGATTTGTGGGATCTCATAAACATAGGAATAGTATTTGTAGTGGCCTGCCCACTTGAATCCTATAAGAATAGCAAGGAAATGCGGGGAGCTGTGTCGCCTTTGAGAGTTACACTGATATTAATAGTACCGCACCTTCACTTGAAGAGCTAGTATCCGAAGCCTTTCTAGCTGTACCGGCAATACTAGCACATATATTCCAGCAAGTTCCACTTTGCTGATTTTACTCTGATGCTTAAGGTTTTCCCATTATATCTACACTATGATCTCTATAGCTGCTTTGTGTCGCACTAGCAGCAGTCCATTCTTGAAGCTAAACACTGCAATGACTTACAAAATTGGCACCAAGGCATTGAGTGCCATTCTGGATGCAATGAAAGTCATACGCTCCCCACCTGTTGATTCTTGTTCAGAATATGATCCTAATGACCATTCTAACCTCGAGGAGTCAAAGGCAGATGGCTTGTCCTGTCCACCCATCAAGGTGCCTGTTCTAATTTGGCAATGTTTTATTGATTGCGGGTATCTTGCATATGTTGTCTTGCATTTTTTCTACTTTGTTGCACCGCCATCTGTTTAGTTTACTCATCATATATATCGAGATGCCATGCCCATCCATTATCAATACATATTCCATCTGTCATCATACCATGTTTTTTCACTCAAATGATGTTCTTGTGCATCAGACATCAAAAAGGAAGAGGGTGATTGTCGAACCTGAAGGAGCACCAGTAAAGTCCTTGAAAAACATGGTGGTGCCGGAGAAATCAGACAACACCCCACTTATATTGGTCGTACAACCAGTGACACAAAACGTAGGACCAACTCCAGCAGACTGTACCCATACTTCACTGGCCACACCACTAGCCCCACCACACAGGACCTGCACTCCAGCAAAAGGTATACCGATTTCATTTGCCATAGCACCAGCTGTACCACAGAAAAATCCCACTCCAGCAAAAAGTACAGCAAGTCCACCAGCCGAAGACCTATCCCAACTGCAGAGACGGCCAATTCCTGCAGATTGGAACCCCATTCCATTTATTCCTAGTTTAAAAGACTATGCTTTCAATGTTGTTAGGGACTATATGCATATATTCCCATCATGGGAAGATTATTGTGAAGACCAACACCATTTTCACATCTTCCTGTCTAACTTACGTGTAAGTGCTATTATTCATGGTTATTATTTTCCTGTTTTCTGCTGATTGAACACATCAATGATTTACATTACATTGTTGTAACTAGGTGAGGGTTAATCTGGATAGTCATGACGAGCAAAGCTTGCTCGTGCTTTTCAAGGAAGCATTGCAGCAGTATCGGTGTTACCGGAGGAAATCACACTTTGATGGCAAGTCTATAAACGAATTTCTGATGAAGTCTCCTATGCTAAATTTAGAAGACATTGAATGGAAAAACCTTGTTATGCACTGGTCTCGTTCCCAGGATGAGGTACTGTCTATGAAATCACATGACAATTTCAACTTCTACTTTTCCGCATGTGCCTTACAGATCTTTTTTTGCAGGAAATCTGCTCAAAGAAGAATTCCGGTTTGACAAGAATGACAGATATCGCAAATATGCTGCCCGCTGGTGTGCTCTTGTTAGTACCTGTTGTTCTGTATCACTATACTTGCATACATACCTGGTTCATTATGTGACAGCAGTATGCATGATAGCTTGCTTATCAATTGTTCGCTCCAAATTATCTGATCTGTATGAATGGTTACATTAGTGTAGAATATATCCAATGCCAATGTTTTTTTAGCTCTGCATTGTTCTTGTAAGTACATGCTGTCCTTTATCAGTGTAATTATAATGACAGGTAGTTGTTCATGTACCATCACTCTGCAGCTTATTTTCCTTTGCCCTCCATTTTCTACACATCAGATCTATATTTACTCTTACCATAATGTTGGTACTGAAGAAGTTTAGCTGTTCATTACTCTTGGCTGTACCTTTTGCCTGTATCGCTGCACTTACATTTATAGCTACTTGGTTATGTAGCATCACTCTTCATCTTATCTTAAATATTCTCCATTTTTCGTATATTATCACATCTATATTTACTCTTAACAAAATGTAGAATAAAGGCAATGCTTTTGAAGAAGATTCTGTGGTAAACTTCTTGAATTACTCCCCCATCAGCCTGGACAAGGCCTTTATAGAGCCTATCTTCACCAATAATGTAAGTTTGTCCATCTCAAGCCTTCAAACTTTGTTGTATATATTTGGTTAGGCATGACTGCAACAGCTGTTTATTTTTGGTGTTTGCATCAAATTGCTTGTTTAAAGTTTATTATGTAGTTCATAAACAAAAGTTTGTCCTTTCTCAATTTAAGTTTTCAGTTGTACAACCAAGTTCCTTCTTCATACCATTTACATTAAACTATACAGAGCAAGTGATCTTCTTTTGCACTGCATGTATGCTTCTGTTCTTCATCCGTAATCCAGTGGTGTGGTGAACCTACCCACTACAGCACAATGTCATATTCTGCAATGTCTTAACTATGAACAATGTCATATCATTCTACTATTATTTAAACCGTCTCTTTATTTGCCAATCTGAAATGGTATAAATTGACAGCACACTAACCATTGATACTTATGAGTTCTTGATCTGTAATCTAGTGGTGTCGTGAAGCTGCCAACTCCTTCACAATGTCATTTCTTGTCATGTCTTGACCTGAACAATACCATATTGTGTTAATGCAATTTTAAACTGTGTCACTTTATTCGTCAGTAAGAAATGTGATGAATTGTGAGCACTGATACTTTTATGTACAAAACCTGTCATCTGTCTGCCTGTTTATCTTTCAGAGTGAGGAAGATATAAGTGTTAAACAAGTGCGGTCTCATCATCTTGCTCAGCTGCTTGCGCTGCAGCTCCCCAGGAGGGCTAACCTTTCTTGAACTCTATTGAAGTGCTGTCGGTTTTGTATATTATTTTGTCGGCGTGTTTATTTGCACTGGTGGCGATCTTTGATGCCCAGTGTATGTAATCTGTTGTCTGCTTGTGCTTTATTATCATAGTGTCGAACTTTGATGCCCAGTGGATGTAATCTGCCGTAGTTTCTTTATTGTATAGTCTAGGTTTTTTCTTATTCACGATGCTGCAGTTATTTTACTGTATATATATCCTGTCTTCGCAGTAAACTGGCCAAACCGTAAAATTACGGTACATAATCGGGCCGTCATGCAATCACGATGTAGGTTGGGCCTGAAACGTGCCGAACAGCTCACGGGCCGACAGCAACCCGAAATGAACCCCGACCCATGATTGTGAGAATCAAATCACGGGCTTTTAACAGGCCAAAATTGTCTCGGTCCTTGTTTGACCTAATCAGATATCGGCTGCGAGTAGGCCGGATGCAAACCGGGTCGTAGTTAGGCCCAACTATATGACATGCTTTTAACAGGCCGAAATTAATATAGGGCCGAAATGTTAAACGTGCCCTTAACAGGCCAAAACTAATATGGGGCCGAATTACTAAGTGGGCCTTTAGCAAGTGGGCCCAAAAGTATAGTGTCCAATTGATGGGCCAAACCTGATATGGGCCATAATTGAGCCCAAAGCCTCTTAAAGGGCCGGACCTGATCTGGGCCGTAATTTGGCCCAGAATGTGGTAGGCTTTTAACGGGTCGGATCTCATATGGGCCACTATTAGGCCCGGAGCATGGCAGGCCATTAATGGACCGGATCAAATATGGGCCGGCATTTGGCCTAAAACATGGCAGCCAGTTAATGGGCCGGCCTACTAGGGTCCTCAAAATCTTGTGGGCCTACAGCTGGGCCGGCCCATTAATGTCGGTGAAATTCGTGGGCCTTTAGCTAGGCCGGCCCATTATGATCCGTAAGAATCTTGTGGGCCTTTACCTGGGCCGGCCCATTATGGTACACAAAAATCTTGTGGGCCTTTACCTGGGTTGGCCCATTATGGCCCGCAAAATCTTGTGGGCCTTTAGCTGGGCAAGCCCATTATGGTCCGCAAAATCTCGTGGGCCTTTAGCTGGGCCGGCCCATTATGGTCCGCAAAATCTTGTGGGCCTTCAGTTGGGCCGGCCCATTTAAACTTGATGGGCCGCTCCACATGTCAACATATCATAGGCGCGTCTCGCCCATTGGATGAGTGACACCTATGCCAACGCAGACCTGACACGTGTCTCCTCCAGCCAATGATGATTTTACACGTGGAAAATCCCCATTGGTCGGGGCTGTTAATGGGTTATCGGATCCAAAACCCGACCCGATAGCTTAACGGTGTTCCGTTACGGTGGATGCCACGTGTCGGTCACCCTTGACGAAAGCACTTCTGTGACGCATGATTTATCATCATGGAAGTGGACACTTCCGTGATGATAATTTTGGTAATGTCATGGAACACTTCTACGACAGCACAGGTATGACTATCTTGATTCTGTCATAAAATTGTCATGGATGTACATGCATGACAAAAAATGCGACCTACTGTGACAAACATGTATCATCACAGAAGTGTATTTTTTTTGTAGTGTAAGCATCCTAGAATTCTTTGACAAAACTAAGCACCCTGAAATTCTTTGACAACTAAACTGCTGGCTATATGATGTTGGCCATATATATTGTACGTATATAATGTGAAGAAACGAGTGGTAGTACTATACCAACTAAAAGATGAAATGTAAGAAATACTAGTATGTACGTACTGAAGAGTTAAAGTAACAAGAAGAAACATAACATAGTTCTGCTGGGGGCTCAGCACAACACACCCCTCAAATTAAATTAAGCACACCTGAAATTAAACTTTGCAACTATTCCGGTAGACATTGCATTAGAACCACCATGAGCAACGACACTGCCACCTTACTCGAAGTCCCCGTCCATGTCCTCGACTTCGTCCTTGTACCTCTTCCTCTTGGCCGATACTTCTTTTCTTGAACCGCACACTTGGCTATTGCTCTTCATCCAACCCTTGTAGATATTGAAGCAAAGGTAGCCATCCATTGCAGCGTAGTGGATGTGGTCTATATCTAGTACATTTTGCTGCCATGCATGACGATGAAACGTGTATGGAGGTTTCTCCAGTTTACCGTACGAAGGATGAACCATGGCTCCTACCAGGGTCAGCATTGAAGGCTGACGAGAGGACACCAGCCGATTCTTCTAGAGGTCGAAGGGGTTGCCTACAACGAGACCTATCCGACACAGGACATCCCTGTCGTTCTTAAAGTCTAAAGTAACGAATTTCACTATTTTGTCCTTGAGGAAGTTCTTAAAATCCTGGCACTCAACATCGGCATGGCATATGTGGTAGACCAAGCAAACATTATGTACGCAAACCTGGATCACGGCGGGCTTCTTCCTCTCCTCGTCCTTTAGATCCTTCTCTGGTCCAAGGACTGTGGTGTACTCAACATCTAGCCTAGCGACCCACTCATCATCTGAATTTTCAAACCTGCGTCTGAAGGGAGAAAGGCATCCTTTCACCGTCGCGGAAGAACGGGTGTAGATGACATCGAACTCATCGCCGGTGATGGTTCCAACCTTGTACTCACCGTCGATCGTGGATATTTGGGACGCCATAGTTTTAGGAGGAGGTTAGGATTAGTGGAACTGCCGTAATGTGAATGGACGGGACGACTAGGAGCGAACCGCCGTAGTATTGAAGGACGTGCGGGGATGAGTAGGAGCGAACTGCCAGTGTGCGAACGGCAGGGTAGTGACTTTCCATTCTCCCATGATACGGGCTTCCGAGAGCCCTTGGATCTGAGATCAAACGGTTGCATGGCGTGATTCTAGACCTATGGGTGAATATCCTATCCTAGAGGGTTATTCTGCAAATTTTCAGCAACTTAGCATGCGACCGTTTGATCTCAGATCCAAGGGCTGCCAGCAGCCCGTATCATGGTCGCGCCTACCACGACCGTCGCGTCGCTCCCGCGGTCGCGCCCTTGGAGATTTAACATGGTGCGTTAGGCTATCCGATGTTGGCATGTCATACATAGTCATCACTTAGTCACTCATACTACAACAAGGTTGGCTATAAGGTTGGCTATAAGTGTATTTTTTACTCCTCTCTATCTCTTTCTTCGTACTCCCTCCATCCCATAATATAAGAATGTTTTTGACACTAGTGTAGTGCCAAAAATGTTCTTATATTATGGGACACAGGGAGTACTAGTATTTATTGCATTTGCCAAGGAGTGACCTCTTCCAATGAAATGGTGTTGCTAAGTTTGCTTCATTTAAGTAGCTATAGACTCAAAATTGCCTTTTCACCTAGGTACACGTGCTTAGCACCGTTTCTTCCTTGGGTCCCAAACTAGTCTCTCTCTTCTTGATTAACTTGCCACATCAGACTTTATGCCTATGTGGCAAGCTTAAGCACCTATAGGAGCAAGTAAAAGTAAGTACAATAGTGCGCTTGACATGGCATTTTTGCATATGTGGAGGAAAGAGAGGTAAGGAAAAAGTGGAGAAGTGGGCTCTCATGCAAGAGCCAGCCTCTACTACATGGTGGAGCATTGGGAGAGGTACCTGTATGGAGGTGGTCAGGAATCGGGAGACTCACGCCGGTCGTAGCGCCACAGTTAAAATGATAATGGCAAGTAAAATCATGGGGCCCCACCTGTCCAGCAGTAACTTTCTGTCAAGTCGCATAGCCCTACGTTTGCAGCAGCCTACTCCCTCGTCTTCTCGCGTCTCTGTCGAACCGACTAGGCAGAACTGCCCTGCCGCCTACCGCGCAGGAAAAGCCCCACCCTCGACTTTTAAATAGTATACAGTATACTGATTTTGTATCCATGGATTGCACCCGCGCCATGGAGCAAAGCGTCTAGAAAACGAAGGAGAGGCGGTGGTCTTGCAATAGAGAAGAGGGAGAGGTGAGACGGTGGTTTTGGAATGGAGATGATGGAGAGGAGAGGAGGTGGTTTTGCAGTGGAGAAGATCAGAAGAGGGAGAGGCGAGATGGTGGTTTTGGAATGGAGATGATGGAGAGGAGAGGAGGTGGTTTTGCAATGGAGAAGAGGGAGAGGAGCGTGTGGCAGCGATTTAGGATTGGACGAGAGGGCTGGCGCGCTGTGACTGGATCAAAATCAAAATCAATTTACCCTTCAATTAAGAAAGCGACCCCACATTAACTAGTCCCCCTTTTATTCTGGGTCATAATTGACCATGATTTTCGCACATAAAATATATGTTATATGTTGCAAAAATAATATAATTTGAAAGTACATTCAGATATGAACCAAACGATACAATTTTTGATGACATGCATTCACATTTTGCTTGTAAAATACAGTACGTGGTCAAACTTTGACCCAAAATACGCAAAACAACAAAAAATACTTCCAAGACCAACGCCGCTCTTCCGCTCTTCTCCTATTAAACCGCCGCCGCTCCTCTCCTATTCCAATCAAAATGCAGCGCCGCTCCTCTCCTCTTCCATTTCAAAACCACCGCCCCTCCTCTCTTGTTCTAGTCCAAAACCAGCGTCGCTCCTCTCCCGTTCTAATCCAAAACCAGTGCTGCTCCTCTCCTCTTCCATTCAAAACCACCGTCGGCGAGTGAAGGTGCTGTCAAGAAGTAGATCGATGGAGGAGTACAACCGATACGTGAGGATCGCAGACGGTGACCCTGTGAAGCTAGCTAGGATGTTGGAGATATAGTCTTCGTTTGACAACAAAGACCAACTAGCAGCGACGGTGACATCCATGGCCAAATATCTGCAACAAAGCGAAAAGGCGGCGATACTCCCGGAGGGAGTCGCGCCGGAGTACATAGAGCTGCTCCTCTGGGCCATGGAGCAAACAGATTCACCGAATCCGATCGTGAGGGAGCGGTGGTGGGAGTATCGATCCCAGATGGAGCATCCACCAGAGATTGAAGGATCGAGCATCTACAGGGTGCTGTTTGTGAGGGTGTCCTGCCAGAGCGAGCCGATGGAGTCTTCGTCGACCGAACCCAACCGCAAGAGGAGAAAAGCATTTGGCCCGACGACGCTTCCCCGCCATCGTCTCCCTCGCCGTTCACATCATCTCACGGGGCGGCTGTCTGCCGCCGAGGAATAGGAGGGGGCTGCCCCCCAGCCCAATAGTCGGGCAGGTTGTGAATTGTCAGGAGGAGCTTAGGGTTGTCAGTATTTGCAGGTTGTGAATTGTGTTTTGTGTTGTGTATTTTGAGAGTACTTTCAGATATGAATGTCTTTTGAATTTCAGATTTGCAGTATTGAGCATATGAAGTATTTTATGAATTCTAGAGATCTATTTTAGCACTTAAAAAATGTAGTTTCATAGGAGTATAAAAGTGCAGACAATGTGATTCTCAGAGAAGAAACTGCAAGTTTCAGTTTCAGATAAGAAACTGCAAGTTCAGTTTCAGATAAGAAACTGCAACTTTCAGAGGGAGATCATTTATATTAACACGACCTTTTCAAACAGGGTTATCATCATGTTGGAAGTTTTATTCATGGTCGAAAATGGAAATACCAGCAAGTTAACATCATGCTGATCAACATTCATGCATAGCACATCTTCATATGATGCACAGTCAAAATACCCACACAATGTCGAGTGTGCGAAACACAGAGAACACGAGGGACGAAGTTTTGGCAAGTGTAGGACGTGGTTTTGGGCTGCCCCGGCTAGGCTTTCATTTTTAACATGCGGAGCCCACGACCTTGGATGGGAGGTCCATAGGCTTGTTTGTATATTCTTAGGTCCGTCATGTATCGACTGTCCTATGGACCTCCCATCCGAGGTTTTATTTTTGGCAGCCCAATTTATGTATTTTTTTGAAGAAAACGCAGAGGTCTGTTCTATTTTTCTATATAAGAATAGGAACTCCAGGTCCAACTTATGTTTCCCTCATAACTATATTATATATATTTAAATTATTTTATATGTTGACTATTTAGTTCACATAATTGGCAAATAGATGACCGCTCTCGCATGACCGCTCTCGCTATCCCCTTCGCCCCCGCCACCACCTCCACCCTCGCCGCCGCCCCCGCCACTACCTTCACCCACACCGCCGCCATAGATCTCACCGCCACCCCCCGCCTCCTGACTCCGGGCGTGCCTGCCCCCTCAGCAAGTCCGCTCGCATGCCCCATGGAGTCGCCGGCCAGATCCACAGGGGAATGGCGGGAAGACAGACAAATATACAAGATGCATCTCCCACATGTCTACAAAGCCTTCCCGCGGATGCTCCAGCCGCTCAACTCCGTCGTGCCAGCGGTGCTGCGGGAGACTCGAGGGAGGAGATGGAGGGAGCGGGCGATGCAGATCCGCGACGACACTCCCTCCTAGACCCAGTGCACGCGCGAATGGAGGGAAGCAGAGGAGGAAGCTGCAAGGGAGGAAGCCGAGGAGGGACCGAATCCGTTCTCTCACTCGCGCAGGTATGCTCGGATGTGCAAGGATCATGTGGATTGGGAGCTGCTGAATCTAGCCCTGCGGATCTACTTCGAAGGAGATTTCTTGGAGAAGCACAGGATGCCCCACCCCAGGGAGCCGCCAATTGCGTTCATTCGATGGGCGAAAGGAGAAGTGAATTCAGGAGATCCACGCCGTGCTGCGAGATGGGAATGCTTGATTGGACTCATGCCCACCAGCACGCCACCGGAGCCAGAGCAGGTGGATCCCCTACCTTACCTCTCCCCCAAACCTGTAGAAGATTGAAATTAGGCTTGCAATCTGCTTCAATTGAGCTGTCTGGTGGTTATTTCTGCTTCCTGAGAGACAACATTTGGCTGGAGGATGAGAAGGAACCAGGAACTCCGATGAATTTCCCCTATCACAATGGGGGAAGCGCCGGTTGGGCAGTGGTATGGCCCACCTCCGCCCCAAATGGGGGCACAATCTGGGCAGGCTCCTGTAATTGCCCAAGATCAATCTGCTGGTGGTTCTGACTCTCAGATCAGTGGGAGGCAAGAATCAGCAAAAGAAGGGACAGGACATCCAGAAAACTGCTCCTGCCCCTACTTCGGGCCTTATGGCATAATCTGAGGTGATCTGCTACAACTATGGGGAACTAGGGCATCATTTGGGTAAATGTGTCAAGCCCAAGAGTTGTTTTATCTGCAAAATGGTTACCCATAAAGTTGAGAATTGCCCTGTCAGAAGGAAAACCCACAGTTCTGCTAGATATGTTGGAAGTGCTGCTCCAGGATTAGGGTTCTACCACATAGACCCACCTAATGAAAATGCTCAGTATCATGGCGACCTGAAGAATGTGGGGATTGTTCTGGTAGAAGTTGGTGAAGTGACCAAGCAGGAACTTGCCACTGAGTTTGCAGACATTTACAAAACCAACTGGCCGTGGCCAATCAATGCCCTAGATGAGTGGACATTCTTGGTCAAATTCCCTCCTGAAATAGATGTAGTTCAAGTTGCTGGATACCCCTGTTTTGGTCTCAAAAAAGACAATGTTGTAGTCAATGTTGAAGTCTGGAAAGGCAGGATTGAGGCTGAAGAGGACCTCCAGGAAACATGGATCAAGATCAGGAAATTGAACCCCCAAGTGGTGTGACTGAACTATGCTGGATCAAATCACTTCCACTCTGGGGGTCTTACTGGATGTGGATTGGCAGCATAATTTCAAGTCATTCTATGAAACTGTTAGGGTCAAAATCTTATGTAAAGATCCCTCCAAAATCCCTGCTGAAAGGCTTTTTGGAGTTGGGAAAAAATCTACAGGCTACTCATTGAGGTGGAGTCCTTAACCCCCACTGAAACTGGCACCTCCACCAACCTCTCTGCTGGTACATATGTCTTCGCAGCTGAGACTAGTACCAATCTTACTGAAGATGCTAAATCCAACATGAGCTCTAGATCTGAATCAGATAAAGGGCCAGCTGCCAATTCTGGGGCCCCTAACATCAGAGGACAGTCTTTTGGCCACAATCAGATGCTTGGAGAAACTACACCCACTTCAGTCCTCAAGACACACCTCCCTGATTCTCCATACACTCCTCAACTCAACATCCAGGAAAAGATCTTGAATTCTGTGCTTGATGAATCTGGTGGATTCAACCTCCTCAGGGAAATGGAGCTCCTGGAAGATGATGATCTGATGGAATTAGAAGGTTCTGTAGATCTACAAGAGGATCAAGAGGCACTTGTTGAAACAACTGAACTCCCAGACAATTTGGACTCAAAATACAACTCTGACTTCCCTGCCCTTCCTAAGGAGAAGCACCTTCCCAAATGGGGTCCTATTCAAGCCACCAGAACTAGTGCCAGGATAGCTGGTGACAAGAGAACCATTATTGAAAAGGCTCAACAGCTCAAAGAGGTTCAGAACCTGGAAGTGCAAAAACCCCAGGGTATGAAACACACTTCCTTCTCCAACTTTAATGATCCTTCCTTCAATGCCATTGCTGCTAAGATTGGTGTAGATGTTACTTCTCTTAATGATGGCATTGAATGCTCTTCCTTTATTTACCCTCACCAAAACAGATATGAAGGCTCTGCTTGTAAGAATTTTTATCTAGATGGTAGTTCTAGTTTAGACTGCATTGACCCCCCTACTGAGCCAAGTGAGGGTCTCTGGTCTCTTATTTGTAGACATAAATGAGGCAAGCACCCTAGGAACAACATTTCTCCATGAATGCTCTGTTCTGGAATATTAGAGGTATTGCTGCTCCTGGTAGGAAATCCCTTATTATTGACACCATTAACAAAACCCATGCTACCATCCTTGGGTTCCAGGAAACTAAGAAAGAGCATTTTTCCCTCTTCTTTTCTTAAATCTCTCATTAGCAATAGAGATTTTGACTGGCATGTTCTTCCATCCAAAGGATCTGCTGGAGGCATCCTGATGGGAATAGATTTAAGCATTTTTGAGGCTGTTGCTTGGTCACACCTAGACTTTCTGTTAGTTGTTTAGTTAATTTGAAAACTACTGGTCAAACCTTTAGGATTATCACTGTTTATGGCTCTCCTTATGAGGAAGGCAAAGAAGCTTTTATTTCTGAACTTCATACCTTATTTCCAGATACTCACATTCTCATCCTGATTGGAGGGGATTTTAATTTAGTTAGGAATGTTGCAGATAAAAGCTATGGTTCCATTAATCATAAATGGAGTGACTGCTTCAATGCCTAGATTGAGATCTGGAGCTTGCTTGAAATTAAACTTTCTTCTAGGAAATTTACCTGGGCCAATAATCAAGTAGACTTGATTATGTCCACCATTGACAGAATTTTCTGTGACACAGAATTAGATAGATTCTTTCCCCTTTCTAGTTGTAGAGCTCTGCCCAGATGTGGTAGTGACCACACTCCTTTGCTTTGGGACTCTGGTCTTAATCAAACTCCAAAGAGCAATAGTTTTAAATTTGAAAAGTGGTGGTTGCTTAGAGAAGATTTTACTGAGCTAGTCAGGAAAATATGGAATGAGCCTATTGGGAGCAGCTGCCCCCTAGAAAATTGGCAGATCAAAATCAGGGGATTTAGAAGAACTACCAAAGGGTGGAACTCCAATGAGGAAGCTAATCTTAGAAGATACAAAAGGCTTCTCCTCCTTGAGTTTGATTCTCTAGATATTAAGGCAGAAACCACTGACCTCTCTAAGGCTGAGACTAATAGATTAAATTTTGTCCATGGAGAGCTCAAGAAAATTTGGCTTCAAGAAGAAATCAAAGCCAAACAAAGGTCTAGAGATAGGAACATTAAGGAGGGTGATATAAATACTGCTTACTTCCATGCAGTAGCTAACTAGAGGAGGAGGAAAACCCTCATTCACTCCCTTGATGGCCCTAATGGCCCTGTTACTGAGGTAGATGAGATGCTGAAAGTGGCTAGTGACTTCTACAAAGACCTGTTTAAGAAAGAAAACCCTTCTGGGTTCTCTCTACAAAACAATTTTTTCTCTGCTTCTGAAAAAGTCTCTCCTGTTGAAAATGAGCTGCTAGAAGCCCCTTTTTCAGAGACAGAGGTGAAGGAAGCCATTTTTAGCTCTTATCCTGACGGGGCTCCTGGTCCTGATGGGATTCCCTTCTTGTTTTACCTGCATTTTTGGGACTTGGTGAAAAATGATCTCTTAGATCTTTTCCAAGCCTTTCATAGAGGAGAGTTGGACATATACAGGCTCAACTTTGCTATGCTCTCTCTTATTCCTAAAGATCTTGAAGCCACCTCTATGAAGAAATTCAGGCCTATCAGCCTGATTAACTGTAGTTTTAAGATTTTCTCTAAAGTCCTCACCACTAGGCTCTCTAAAGTCCTGCAGAGGTTGATTGCTAGCAATCAATCTGCATTTCTAAAAGGGAGATACATTTTAGAGAGTGTTGTTACTGCTCATGAAGTTCTTCATTCAGTCCACTCAGGAGGTGATAAAGGACTTGTCCTTAAATTAGATTATGAGAAAGCCTTCGATAAAGTTGACCTTGATTTCCTTATGAAACTCCTGGAGCTTAGAGGTTTTGGGGGTAAATGGACTAGTTGGATCCAACAACTTACTCATGGGGGGTCTGTTGGGGTCAAGTTAAATAACTGTGAAAGTGATTTTTTTCCTTACTGGTAAAGGCCTTAGGCAAGGTGACCCCATCTCCCCGCTTTTGTTTAATTTAGTAGTGGACGTTCTTACTAAAATGCTGAGCAAAGCTGCTGATCATAGTCTGATTGCGGGGCTCTGTCCTGAGGTCTGCCCTGGTGGCATCATCTGCCTTCAATATGCATATGATACCATCCTTTTCTTAGACAATGACTCCACACATGCTAGCAATCTGAAAACTGTTCTAACCTGTTTTGAACAAGTCTCAAGCATGAGAATCAACTACTCTAAAAGTGAACTCATCCCTATCAACATGGATGATCAGGAGTTAGCTGACTTCCTCTCTATTCTAGTCTGTAATAAAGGTAACTTCCCCATTGAGTACCTAGGTATCCCTCTCCACTATGATAAACTGAGGAGAGAGGATATCCAACCCCTTCTGGATAAAATCATTAAAAGTATTGCTGGGTGGAGGGGCCAACTTCTCTCTTACAGAGGTAGATTGATCCTCATACAAGTTTGTTTGGCTAGCATTCCAGTGTATCTCCTCTCCTTCTTCAAGTTCCCTAAATGGGCAGTGAACCTCATCAATTCTCAGATGTCTCATTGCTTGTGGAATGATTTTGAGGGAAATAGGAAGCTACACCTTGCTAATTGGGCCCTACTCTCTATGAAAAAAGATTTTGGAGGCCTAGGCATACCTAACCTCCAAGAAATTAACATCTGTCTTCTAGGGTCTTGGATTAAAAGATTCTATGAGGAAGACCTGAAACCCTGGAAGCTTCTTATTGCCCATAAATACCTAGGAAATAAACCTAATATTTTTATCCCTTCCTCCAACCCTAAGACCTCTAGATTCTGGAAAGGATTAAACTCTATTATGTATGCTGTGAAATTTGGCTACAGATGGAACATAGGGGATGGGAGCAGAACCAGGTTCTGGGAAGATACTTGGTTTGGCACATCCCCCCCTAGCAGTCCAATTTTGGCCTATTTACTCTGTCTGCAATGAGCTTAACAAAAGTGGCAATGAAGTTTGGGACGGTCAATGCCTAAAACTCTCTTTTAGAAGGAACTTTAATGATAGTCTCATGGAACAATGGTTCCAGTTGGAGGAAATTGCCAAAAGCATTACCTTTACTGCCGAGCCGGATGCCCTGATTTGGTAGCTAGACAATAAGGGGAAGTATTCCTCCAGCTCCCTCTATCATGTTATCAACTTTAGAGGGGTTCAACTCGTGTTTATCCCTGCTGTCTGGAAATTGAGAGTCCCCCCTAAAATTCATGTATTTCTCTGGCTTCTCTCCAAAAACAAATTGATGACTAGGGATAACCTTTGGAAGAGACACATCATCAAACCCCTTGATTGTGTTTACTGCCTGGAACAAGAGTCTTGTTCTCACCTATTTTTTGAATGTATAGTTATTAAACATCTCTAGGCCCACATTGAGGAATATTTCTGTAGTCAGATTGGCTCATCCTTCGAATCTGTCGCCAGATTCTGGATTGCTACCAAAAAGTGCTTAGTTTTAAATACTGTTAGCTCAGTTGTCCTTTGGTGCCTTTGGAAATATAGAAATACTGTGATTTTCAGGAACACCTCCTAGATTTCCATTCTGTAGGTCTTGAGGTTGATCAGGAACATGGTGAGGAACTGGGCGATTCTCTCCTCCGGATCGGACAAGGACAAGTTGATGAGCTTCATGAAAACCCTAACAAGATCCCTCCAGAAACCGTTGGGATCACTTGTGGATAAACAAGGCTCGACCTGCTCTGGGGCTAGACCCGTGGGCTCGTCACAAGATCTCTGATGAAGATGATGGGCACCTGGCGGCGAAAAAGAGGGACATCCACCATGCTACGCCTTCCAGCCCGGTGTCTCCGCTTGCTTACTGGTCGCCGCAGGCTGACACGGCCCGTCGGCTGAAGACCATGAAGGCTTCGCTGGACCCTCCTTGTGTCATTTGAGTGCTCTATCCGCTCTGCCTTTGGCACCGCTCGGGTGATTTGTGTTATTCAGAGAACTTGTTCATCCACGCCCCTAGTTTGTAGCTTTTCTACCTTTGCTTTCGAACTGCTCTTTGAGCTGCTGTATCAGAATATGTTGTGGTTTCTTTCTCAGCAATGGAACCGGGGAGATGCTCCCTGTTTTTCTAAAAAAAATATTTTATATGTTATTATATATTATTTTTATTGTCATCATATATTTAAAAGATACTTACATATGTAAGAAAACAATATCCCACATCTTATTAACTTATAAAAACAATTTCTTAACAAATAAAATCCTGGATTGTTTTGGCACGAAAATCCTAGTGATTGTGTACAAAAGCTTGGTAAGATTTAAGGATGAATGTAATAATATCACTTATTATTTAAATATATTTATAACAAAATGCTCAGCCCCTTTTTATTTTTTGATAACATTGCTGGCCCAACCCAACATTATAATTAGAATCAGCCCAACAAAATTGTGTATTTCGAGAAAGTGCAAATGTCCTGTATTTTTTTAGGAAATAAAATACATGGGCCGCATGGATGCTACATTATTTGTTCACCTAGCCCAGCTAATGGCTGTAATTCAAAAAAAGATCAAATTGACTGTAAATTCTACCGCACAAAAAAAGAGTGTAAATTCTAAAAAAAATGGGTTGAATACGTGCCACATTTTTGGAGGCTGAAATGTGGGCCAATAGGTCGAAGCCAATGCAATCGTTGTCAATTTAGTCAACAAATGATTCTGACATGTTAGCCGTTGGATTTACATCCAACGACCGGCATCCATCTTCAATCTCTCGTCTTCTTCCTCCAGCGCCGCCGGGACCACCTCCCGCCTCCTGCCGCTAGCAGCTTTGCTTAGCACCCTCCACCCCTCCACACCTCCTGTTCTTCTCCACCGACTGCCGAACCACACCGCACTAGAACTAGTTAACCCTCGTACACCTCTCCATCTGCGACTCTACTCCCGCGTCTTCCCATCTCCGGCTCCTTGCTGTCCGGGCCTCGCCATCGTCCACCACCTTGGATGCGCTCGGCACGGTGTGGTCAATGAACGACACCATCGGAAGTAGACTGTGCATGGAGAGGCTGACAGCTGGGTCCACGGCCGCACACAAGGAAATGCCTCCTTATTACCCGCAAAATAATCATTCCTCCACCTGACATCTGGGACCCATCGGAAGGGCCTCTATATTTCGCGAAAATAACGTGCCCCCCGCTGACATGTCGGACCCACCAGCTATCTTCGCACGCAAGGAAGTGCCTCCTTATTATGCACAAAAAAATGAATATTCCCCCTGCCAGCTGGAACCCAGCATAGTGGGAGGCTGACTTGTGGGCCTACCAAGTTGACGGGGACGGAGGGCTTTGTCAACTTAGTCAATATGAACGATTCTAGCTCCTGTTACCGTACGATGTTCATCCAACGGCCGTAGTTCTTCTTCAACCTCTGGTCTTCTTGCTCAAGCACAAACCAGCGCCGGTCGTGCCGCGTGCTCCTGCCTCCCGTGGCTGGCTGTGATGCCGCGGAGGCCTCACCACCCCCTACTACTCCAACCGCTGGCCAGGCCATCCCTCTACTCACCTACACCCCCTATTATTCTGCGGCGACAACAGCCTCACACCGCAGCCGAACCAGTGAACCCTCGTACTCCTCTTCGCGTGGGCATCCACTGCTGCGTCTTCCCGGCTCTGAGTCGTCCCCTTCCTAGTCCTCACTGTCGTCCACCGCCGTGGTGCTCTCGGCACGGCGTGGTCAACATGGTCAAGGAACGACTTCCATCGGACATGGACTATACGTGGAGAGCCTGACAGCTGGGTCCACGGCTGCAGCAAGGAAGTGCCTCCTTATTACGCGCAAGATAATGATTCCTCCACCTGACAGCAGGGAGACACCGAACGGGCCACCGCATTTCGCGAAAAAAACGATTCCCCCTGACTGCTGGGACCCACCAGCTACATCTTCGCACACAAGGAAGTGCATCCGGGCAAAAAACAGCGATTCGCCCCCCTGACTGCTGGGACCCACCAGCTACATCTTCGCACGCAAGGAAGTGCGTCCAGGAAAAAAACGATACGCCCCCCTGACTGCTGGGACCCACCAGCTACATCTTCGCACGCAAGGAAGTGCCTGACAGTCGGGACCCACCTAGTCGAAGCGTACGTAGCATTGTCATTCTGGTCGCGAACGTGTACGTACATATATACTTGTGGATGTAGAGGCGCGCACATGCCGTAGTAGAGGCGTGTACATGTCGTAGTAGAGGCGTGCACGTAGCATTTACACGTACGTACAACGGCCAGGGTGCAAGAAAGAAAATACGGCCACGTATGTGTACATACGGGCGGAGTCTCGAACGCCTACTCGCGCATACGTACGGCCAGGGCTTGTGTACATGGCTGGGTCGGAACGGAGAAACAACGCCGTCATCGTGTTCATGGGGAGGCAACGGAATGCGTCGTGTTCATGGGGAGGCAACGGAATGCGTCGTGTTCATCGGGAGGCAACGGAACGCGTGGGACCAACCGACTGGGTCGAAACGGAATGTGTGGTCGTGTTCATCGGGAGGGCTTGGATGGAACATGCAATGGAAACGAGGCCTGCCGTACCGCATAACAGAGGAAACGGACCTCCTACGTTCAGAACGGGGTCCTATTGATCGTGAGGGGTCTAGCGTACTGCAAAACGGAGGAAACGGACCTCCTACGGTTGAAATAGGGGTCATGTTGATCGGGAGGGGTGTGGCGTACCGCAAAACGGACGAAACGGGCCTCCTACGGTCGAAACGGGGGTCCTGTTGATCGGGAGGGGTGTGGCGTACCGCAAAACAGACGAAACAGACCTGCTACGGTTGAAACGGGCGTCCTATTCATCGGGAGGGGTGTGGCGTACCGCAAAATGGGACTCCACGGGATACTGTTCGTCTCCACCGTCGACCTCCTCCAGCCTCCACGGGCTACGGTCGACCTCCTCCAGCCTCCACGGGCTCCTGTTCATCCAGCCTCCACAGCGCGCTACTCCACCGGCTACTATTCAACCACCCCACCACGGGCACCCCTCCACCGTCTACTGTTCATCCAGCCCTCCACACCACGGGGTCCTGTTCA